>NC_137257.1:12417154-12584115 GCF_965637545.1 Phallusia mammillata
CAACTTTGGCACATTCTACAGCACAAGGGCTCTAAGGCAAGCTGCATCAGTTTCTATCAGGGGCGGCTCATGCGAGGGGCTGCGGAGCTGCAGCACCCCCTAGAATTTTTTACTTAATATTCCTACATAATATTCCAATATTACAGATAACTTTCATTATACTTTTTTTTATTCACTAGTAATATATAAGTTAATAAGTATAATTTCCACCTTGATCGGCATTTTTTTCCTTTTTTTAAAAAAAAATATGGCATTATTATGTTATCTATGGTGGAGCTGCAGCTCCAGTTTCATGACACTTTATGACGTTTTGCAGTTATGAAAGCTGCATGCCGGGCGAAATAGGCGACAGGGGGGCTGTGGCTCGCGCAGCACCTCCCGTGACGTAGCGCTAGTTGTGTTGTCTGCTTCACGTCAGTGAACCCCAAAGCCAAACCCGTGTACTGTATATTTAAGTTCGACAGTGAGTGCAGTTAAATAATTATTTTGCTATCATTAAATTTATTGTTTGACTGTTAGTCGTGACTTTTTCAAATGACTATAAGTGGGTTTCAGTTTTTACAGTTATCATTGAATTAAATAAGTGTATCTAACACTTTAAAAAAGAAAAAAAGCTCATCCAACACCTTGAAAAGTCACAATTAACCTTTATAATAAATCACTGAATTAAAAAGTTTTATGAAAGTATGGGACAAAACATCCTCTACCCCAATGTCATGTAGGAATAAGCAAAAACAAGAAATACTCAGTTTTAGTTCTTAATGCTACTAAAGAAAAATTAAATTTGTGTCTGTGAAGTTAAATGCCTCACTGAAATTCAGGCAATATCAAATGCAGAACAAACAATTGCAGAAGCAACAGGAATTTTAAAATACTTGAGTGAAGACAATTTAAAGTGTTGATTTCTTAACACACCATGTGGACAGTATTTGCAACCAAGTGCAATCATGTGTATTGATATAATGGACATGTACTGTTTGTCTAAACAGTAGCTGCTAAATTGCTTCACAGGAAGTGTTTCTTTAGAATGAACATTCTACAGACAAGATAGTAGTGACCACCAAGCATATCCTATTGTTGACAAAGAAAAGCTAGTTACTGAAATGAAAATGTTTCTGTAGATCTGATGTTCATGATAACTTCAAAAATAATTATGGGTCCCCTTCCCTGAAGGGGACACATATTGATTTTACTCAAAATGTTTTGTTTTGTTTTCTTTTTTTTCTTTCATTTTTCTTCTCCCCAAAGTTTGTCCGACTCGTTTCTCCATCAAATGTTTGATGGATTTGGCTGAAATTTACACAGATGGTAGATGTAGTTATGTAGATGTGCATCCCACTTTGTTTTTATTGATAACCCCAGTATTTACCCCGCTAGCCCCCTAAAATGGGTATTTTCTCCCGAAGTTTGTCCGACTCGTTTTTCTATCAAATGTTTGATGGATTCAGCTGAAATTTACACAGATGGTAGATGTGGTTATGTAGATGTGCACCCCACTTTGTTTTTGTTGATAACCCCAGTATTCACCCCACTAGCCCCCTAAAATGGGTATTTTCCCCCGAAGTTTGACTGACTCGTTTTCCTATCAAATGTTTGACGGATTCGGCTGAAATTTGCACAGATGGTAGATGTAGTTATGTAGATGTTCATCCCACTTTGTTTTTGTTGATAACCCCAGTATTTACCCCGCTAGCCCCCTAAAATGTTTTTTCCCCTGAAGTTTGTCTGACTCGTTTTGCCATCAAATGCTTGATGGATGTGGCTGAAACTTATACAGATGGTAGATATAGTTATGTAGATGTGCATCCCACTTCATTTGTCCGGATAGCCCTAGTATTTACCCCGCTAGCCCCCTAAAAGGGGTGAGTTTGTAAACAATGTCAGAATTGGCCAAAATTTGGATAGCTTGTAAAGTATGCCAATTATCGTTATTGCGCCATTGCAGTTCGGGGGTTGTTAACAGCCCTTTGACATCAGAAACATTAACAGTTGTTGCTTAAAACACCTCTAGTGGTTGAAATCTTAAACGTTGGCAGATTGGATTGAAATTTTGCAGTACTATTGATTGAGTCATTGTGGTTTCCTACTTTTAAGTTTGTGTATGTTGAACCTCAATTAGTTATCCTACTTACTCATTGTTATCTATTGAAATGCATTATCTACAACTTTGCGTGTGTGGGGACCCATGAGTTTTTGCTTGCAGAAACAACCAAGGTTATAAAAGACGATGGCTAATATGGGACCCAATATAAATAAGTGTAGGAAATATATTAATGTTTCAAAATATGCTATAGTGTATGTGCAAGGGCAATATGTGCTAAGCCACCCTTCTAGTTAATCTAGATGATATTTTGACAAGTAAAACAACTAGGATGAAAAATCCTTTTTGCTGTTTCCATGAGTCCTTCAAAGGCAAAACAGTTCTTTTTAACACTGAAATGGACGCAAACTTTCTATTTGCCAGCAAATAAAGCAGCAAGTATAGCATTTAAGAAACTAAAAGACAATTAATAGTCTGTACACAAAAATTCAAAGAAAAGATGTTTAAATAAACAGGTTCTGACACAAATGTAATGTGGTTGTTAAATTTGTTAGCCATGATACCAAAGAAAGGCATCGTTTGTTAAGAAAATCGTCCAGTTAATCGCATATAGGTTTATCGCATAAACCGGATATTCGCATCGATTTTCAATGAAATATGCGATTAACCAGAATGATGATCTCTATGTGAAAGTCGAACAGACTGAGTTTTTCGAACAAAAAATGACGTTATAGTAGTAAAATTCCCTGGAGGTAATGTAAAAAGACGTAGATGCTTGTTTGCATTCTACACCAAATAACGCATCTAATTTTAACGTTGAAAATGACACGTCTCAACCATAAAATATTTTTGAAAAGTTATTTTTTATTAGGAGATTAAATAGATTAAATCGGCGTTCAGTTTACCGCTGCGCGATAATTAGGAGTCATTATCTCAAAGTCGTGCATCCTTATTTTGTTGGCTTATCTAATCGCCAATAGTGATATAACAAGTGTTTAAATAAAGAGTTCAATGTGTTAAAATTACGAAACTGGTGTTCCTGCAAAGATGCTGATTGTAATTTCTTGCTAAATGCGAACTGCACCAAATTATAAGCATTAAACTGTATTGAAATTTAAACAATGTTAAATGTGAAACAAAGGGTTAAAAATGTTTTATGTTATATTGTCCATGACCCGCCAAACACGCAATGGTTGTAAAAAATGTTAGATCGCAAGTAATCACACTAATTGTTTAGGTTCACGTAATTGGTAACGTGCCAATGATTGCCATTTTTCATGTCTTCTTTCGTGACCTTGCACAACGTATCAGGTAGATCACCAATTAAGAAAGGCACTTATTCCTCTAGTAGCTGTTGCTGGTTTAAATTTTTAAAGCAACGATTACACGTTGATTACGTGACAGTCACGCCAATCTTGCAGCTGCAGTTTTGCTGAGTAAGCTAGAAAGTAGCGCCACAATCTGAGTCTTAAAGGTTTGCTGAAATCAATTATTCTTTTAGCGCCCTTGCGCTGTAGAAAGTGCCGAAGTTGTAAGTTTAACCAGGTTTCAGTCGTGTACTTTTGGATTTGGGCTTGCTTACAAATATGCACCTAGCACTTTGCTGCTTAACATGTTGGTTTGAACTAGAAAACAAAATAGGTCAGAAACAACAGACCATTTTATGTATATATTAAGCGAGAGGTCTACCACATTTATAAGGGAAACTACCCAAAACAAGACTAAAACGTCATAAACCGTCGTCATAGGGAAGTTCCTAAATTTAAATGTTGGGCCCCTTGGCTACGATGTTTTCAACACATATTTTCAAATAAACCTGACTGCAAGAGAAAGCACAAATCAAGCGAAATGTGGTTTGTGCGTTTCTACTGTTTCTTCAACAGACTTGAGCGATTGCACCATAGCCACGACAGTTAGGAAGCATGTCGTCATGTGTTTCGCTGAGAGTAATAAATCTAGTTTTGACTTGAGAGTACTTTTTTCAATTCTCGGCAACAAAAGAGAGAAACTACTGCTCCGTTGCCATAGTTGAGCGTCACTGCAACTTTGTTTTAGCTGGGGAAGTAAAAATGAGCATTTTTGTTAAGTGCGTGTACTGTTTACATAGCAACCGGATTATCGCATAATCTGGTTTATCGCATCAAATGCCCTTGGCAAATCGATGATGCGATTAACCGAATTCGTCTGTATTGCCAACTTATATATGTTCAGTAAAGGCTAAAATTGGGAGCAGCACCCCCACAAATTTTAGGCACGAGTTGCCACTGGTTTCTATTATAACCCGTTATCCAATTGACAAAAAGAATAATTGATTTTAGCAAACCTTTAAAGACTCTTGTGGCGCTACTTTCTAGCTTACTCAGCAAAACTGCAGCTGCAAGATTAGCGTTGCTTCAAAAATTTAAACCAGCTACAAATACTAGTTTTACATGTAACTTTTTTTAAATTTCAATACAGTTTAATGCTTTGAATTTAGTGCAGTTTGCACTTAGTAAGAAATTACAATCAGCGTATTTGCCGGAACACCAGTTCCGTAATTTTAACACATTGAACTCTTTATTTAAACACTTGTTATATCACTATCGGCGATTAGATAAGCCAATAAAAAGACTTTAAAATAACAACTCCTAGTTATCACACAGCAGTAAACTGAACGTCGATTTAATCTCCTAATAACGTTTCAAAAATATTTGATGGTCGAGCCGTGTCATTTTCAACGTTGAAATTAGATGCGTTTTTTGGTGTAGAATGCAAACATGCATCTTCATCTTTTTCGTGTACATAACCTTTCTATATCCGGTTTATGCGATTAACCGGACAATTTTCTTAACAAACGTTGGGAGACTGTTTGGGATTTTTAACTGTGATGCAATTAAATGAATTAAGCAATTAACTGGTATGTGACAAACCGGATTAGTCTGTTTATACATATGTATACCCATCTAGTACATAATGTATGTGGTGAATAAGTAGATTAATTGGCAATACATAGAAAAGCCACCCTTTTTTCATGCTAATATTTTTATCGCTGTGGTTAGTTTTTTGAATGATCAGTCCTTTGCTTTCAGTTGTTTTTAACTATAGCTCTAAATGAGCAAATCGAAAATTATGGAAAAAATATTCTTGAAGCTGAATAAGTATTTTGCAGTGTGAAAACTGAGTTTATATACTGTATCTTTTTTGTTCCAGTACAAAGGCAATGGTTTCCAAATCCTACCCAACAATACCACCATCCAGGTAATGTTGGCATAGCACCCCTACCACCACCCCCTCCAGTACCACCTCCAGTTCCAGGTGTGTAACTTTTCAAAAAAGTGTTGTAGTCTGTCTTTATTGCCATTTTACATGTTACTGAATTTGGAAACATGCTACCACTGGACTAGAGTGTGGGGGTATGGTACTTATTAATTCATTGGTTTTACACGGGGTTCACACAGACTAAGAAAGAATAATGATAAAAATTGTGAAATGACTATATTGATAAAACATTGCATGAAACATAAAATATAATGAAACACTTATTGACTTTCATTTATTTGTTATTATTCATCGGGTCACAGAACTTATGTATTATTAGATACAATTGTAATGTTAGAAACTAGTTGAAAAAGAGAGACATTTTATGTTTACTGGTTCCTTAAGTATTTAAACAACTGTAGATATATTGCTCTGCACTACGTTCTCCACAACATGAGATGTTATGGAATTAATTTTTCTGAATTGAGTTAAGATTTGAGTTTTTGGTTGGTGTGTTAACTTATGGTCTTCAAAACCAAATTTGGGCATTAGTATCTAGGCAGAGCAACCTTATCTTTGCGATGCAGAAAATTAACTGTTTTTATAGATTTACATTTGTGTTAATATTTAAAAGTAGTTGGGTGTATTTTTAAAAATCGCTTAATTTGTATGTGCGAAATGCAAGCAAAGAATGAGTATAATACTGCAAGTATCTTCCATGATTTTTACCAACATGTCTTTCCTAATCTGAAAATGCTGTTACCAACACACATCTACACATGTGTTTTGGGGGCATGTTCATTCTGCTTGCAGAAACAGTTTTAAAACCAGTTGAAATTAGGAAAGAAATATATACAGCAAATAGTGTATGTGGTTAATGATCTTCAGAATGTATAATATATGCACAAATCATCAGCCATCATTCAGGAAAACCACCTTTCTAGTACATTGTCTTATGATTTGGTAAAAATGTAGTTGCACTGACCACTAGTACTATGACAAAAATTTTAAAGCAGTATGAAAATTGTGTACATTTAAGTAAAACACATTTTTCCATTTCATAACTTAATTGTCAGTGCAACTGCCACTACTTAACAAGTTTTTTTTTTAGAAGCTGTTTGGGAACCGAACACCAACACCACAGAAAATATGCCAAGGTAAGAACAAACTTACAAAGAAGTTTTTGGAATACTTAACTTAAGCAAGATTTTGGGCATGATTAATTATAGAAAGGCCTGTTTTCATCGGACCAAACAGTCAACCTCAACGACTTTGGAAAAGTCAGTTACTTGACATTTTTTGGAAGGATTACATGTCATTAAATACGTATTATGGGTCCCCTTCCCTGAACGGGACACATATTGATTTTACTCAAATTGTTTGTGTGTTTTTTCTTCTTTTTTCGTTTTTTTTCTCCTTTTTCTCTTTTTTTCTTCCTAAAGTTTGTCCAACTCGTTTTTCCATCAAATGTTTGATGGATTTGGCTGAAATTTACACAGATGGTAGATATAGTTATGTAGATGTGCAGCCCACTTTGTTTTTGTTGATAACCCCAGTATTTACCCCGCTAGCCCCCTAAAATGGGTGTTTTTACCCAAAGTTTGTCCGACTCGTTTCTCCATCAAATGTTTGATGGATTTGGCTGAAATTTACACAGATGGCAGATATATTCATGTAGATGTGCATCCCACTTTGTTTTTGTTGATAACCCCAGTATTTACCCCGCTAGCCCCCTAAAATGGGTGAGTTTTTAAACAGTGTCAGAATTGGCTGAAATTTGGATTTCTTGTATAGTATGCCATTTATAGGTGTCGGTTGTTGTGTTCAACCCTGTAGTCCTAACAGTTACCCCACAAGCCCCTAAAGTGTAAAACGTATTTGTGTGTTACTGGGCACCACAAACGAAAGATTTCTGTTGCCCAATAGTGTTACAAGGGCAACCAGTTGTATGTTGCTTGTTGGTGGGTTGCTTGGTGGACGTTTTTGCGCCGTGGCAGTTAGGGGCTTGTTAACAGCCCTATGACAGCAGAAACATTAATGGTTGTTGCTTAAAACACCTCTAGTGGTCAAAATTTTAAACATTGGCGGATTGGCTGAAATTTTGCAGTACTATTGATTGAGTCATTGTGGTTTTTATATATTTTTTAGTTTGTGTGTCGAACCCAATTAGTTGCCCTACTAGCCCCCTAAAATGGGTCAGTTTTTTAAAACACATACTTCAAACAATATGTGGGGTGAATCTAATTTTATAGTTTGTATTCTACATAGTATTGTTATTTAAGCCCAGTGCCGATCACTGTGTTTTACCTTACAACACCCGACTTTCTCATGGTTATCTCTTGAATTGCATTATTTTCAACTTTGCATGTGTGGGGACCCATGAGTTTTTGCCTGCAGAAACGACGGTTATGAAAAACGATGGCTAATATGGGACCCAGTACAAAATAAGCATAGGAAATATAATAATATTTTAAAATAGGTTATAGTGTAAATGCAACAACAAAATGTGCTAAGCCACCCTTCTAGTTTCTTAATAAAAAGCTTAATCCTTTTCATGTTACTATAGTTTGAATTAACTACTGTTGTGGTGTCATTGAATTAATAACCGATGTATTATTCACTCAAGTTTTACTGTAAAACATCAAAATACTTGAATCACTTAAATGGGCCCATCAGGGGCCATCTCACTACTACCCACAGGCAGGACATCTTTTTATTTGATCTTTAAATATGCTGTTTAACTGTTTAATTCACTGTAAAAATATTTCTGGATAAGTATATAGGATTAAGTTCACCTAGTTTCACAAGACACATCAAATGAAACAAAGGCGATATGTTACATCCCAGATAATACTAAAAGTATCAATGCATTTGTTATTGTGCACAAACAAATGCCTTACTGTGGTAAATTGTGATAAGACAAATGAACCTTGCCAGCAGAGTATTTCTGTAATTTTCAAAATTTTTAAATTCCTTTTGATTTGAAAAGACTTTCAAAACAACATTTTTGAATGGGGAAGTTTAAATTAGCTCACTTAATTAAAAAAGAGTGTGGCAAACTGTTTATGTGATTTACCAGATTTGTTTATACTTCCAGTTTAAAATTAAATCTAACATTGTTTTTGATGTTTTGTTGCAAAACAATAAGATGCGTTTCCACCTTTTGCAGCACAACAGAACACCAAAACCAAATTCAAATTTCCAAAACATTCAACAAGGTAACTCTGTGTATAACTATATGTATAAATATAACTATATATGTATTGGTAGAACAGACATTTTTTTGTAGAATTGTACCTCACATTGTTTTTGTCTATCCAACACACATTTGTTTACATCCCTAAATATTCAATTTTAGGTTTGCAAGTCTCTTCAGTCAGAAATACAGCTTCTTAAATGCTAAAACAATTGTTCATAGGGTGTTACATGTTTGTTGTTTAAAAAGTTAACCTAAGCAGCCTAGTGATTATCTTTCAAGCCCCAAACTGTTGCAAAACACTGTTGGTAAATACTATGGTTGTGATGTTTGTGAAGTCACAATGCACTGAGCATGCTTTTGCTAAAATTTTGTCATTTAGTTGACCATTCCCAATCCACATAAAATAGCAGTTGGTTGCAAATAGAAATAAGATTGTCAAGTGCTATGAAAGTCTGTAATGTTGTACGAAAACGTATGTTTTGTTTGTGTGTTTGCAACTTGTCAACACCTGCTACGATTCTTGTAATTGTCATTATATATTATAGGTTTAAATATTTTGCAAAGAAGATTTTGCCTTTATTTTTATTGCATATTTTAAAAAGTTAAAGCTGTTTATTTGATATTTTATTTCTTACAGTGGGTGCCAAATGAAACTTCCTGTTATCAGCATGGACCAGCATCAGCTGCTGAAGGTTGTGTGGTCTTGATTTTGTTCAAACAAAAATTTTAAAAAGAACTAAAAATTGCAGAAATATCACAAAAAAAAGTTCTACCGGCTTGGATAAGGGAGGGTCTTGAAAAAATTGGAAAAACTAATCCTGTAAAGCAACGAAACAGGAAACAGGAAGATAAAACGACAATCATTTTTGAGGATGTAGAGGTGATGATTGGTAATCATGTCTATTTCTTAATTTCCAGTGTACAGATTTAAAAGAGACACATATTGTTTTTGGTCCATAATTTTTCTGTCTGTTGCTGTTTTTTTTCAATCATTTGGTCAAGAAAGAGTTCCTGAAGGGCAACACATTTTGATTTTTCTCAATTAGCTTGTTTTCTTCTTCCCTGTAGTTTGTCCACCCTCTTTTGGTATTAAATATTTAATAGATTTGGATTTAGTTTTTTACGGGTAATAGTCATGTAGATATGCCATCTGTTTTGTTTCACTAGATAGTCCCAATATTTACCTAACACAGTGGTTCTTAACCGGTGTTGGATGAAGGTCTTTTGAAGTACAACACAAATACTCGTTTTCGTCAAACTTTAGGGTCTATAGTCACTAAAAATGGCAATTTTTATTTGCCAAATGTCAAAACACTGGAAAGTTACACTTATGCAGGGGTGCACAACCTCCGGTCGTATGGTCGCATGTCGCCGCATAGACAAGTTTGTGCGGTCGTGAACATGTTTATTAAGAGATATATATACTGGTGGCCGTGATGTAAATAAAACTTATTTATACCGTACACATTATTGCAATTTTAGTTAAAAGTTGGAAGTTAATTCTTCTCCTGCACCATAAGTAATGGAAATAAAGGTTGTAACTCATGTAAATTTGTTTGTGAAATAGGAAATGTCCGGTTTGTATTATATTACAGACTTTTTCGACTGCATTGTATGCTTCATTTCATCAATGGCCCCACCTGTGTTACTGTAATTGTCATTCAGTAATCACATTTGTGAACTGGATTCTTATAATATTCTGTATACATCAGATTAAAGTCTAATTTTAACTGAGATTTAAGTTCAAAACTCGCTTATCCTGCTTAAAGTCGTAATTTATTTTGTTGCCACATCTCCATTCATGACAAAAAAGGAATATACAAAAGCTTGATATGTACACACTTTATCCCAATAAGTACTGACCTGTAACTTATCCACAAAAATCTTTTCAGGGCAATTATAAGCTAAATATATAGCTACAAACAATTTTAAAATCAACTATAGAAAAAAGGACTGTACACCAACAAGTTTACACAGATGCTTTAAATTACTTAGATATTTTATCTGTCAGTAAAAATGTGCAACATTTGCAAAAAAGCCCAAGTAAATACTAATGAACTAACTTCATTGACCCCTTGAGCATTGACATATCACACTCGATTTTTATCAAGATAAAATGGTGCTAGAAGTGATCCATGTTTTTTAATTGCATTGTAAACCTTGCAAAGTTTGCCATAACGCAAATCAGATCTTAATTTCAAATGAATTTTCAAATGATTTCAAATTTAAAGGCACTTCTTAATACAAGAGTATGCCCTAAACCAGGGGTTCCCAACCTTTTTTGCTGCTCGTACCCCTTTGTCAGGTCAGAGCCTTCTTCGTACCCCCCAAAAATTTCTGATGGATTTTTTCAGATATATATTGCTAAATCAAATTGATCTTATAGCTCAATTAAACGTTAAAGCGGTATTTCACACAAAAATGCAAAAATCAAAAAAGAAATTAAATGTCAGTTATTTTGTTTGTCACTTCTCAGTGAGATATTTGTTGCATTGTTATGAGACAATGAGGCTTGTTTTGAAACAATTATTTGTAGATAATTGGGTTTTTTTTCAAAGCAAAGACAGTAATAATATCATTTACAATTCCAAAATAAAACTGTACTGTAAAATCTTTTTGAAATGGTGCTCTGTGGCCCAAGGATCTTCGTACCCCTTTATGTTCAATCTCGTACCCCCAAGGGGTACGAGTACCCCTGGTTGGGAACCCCTGCCCTAAACTGTTCTACCTGAGGGTTATTAGAAATAATTTACCCTTTCCAACAACCAAAAAGCAAGTCCAAGAAAATTTATCACATTTGATTTTTAAAATTGAAAATAGTATTTGACCACTTAAATAAAGTGCTGGCAATTGACCGGCTTGCCAACCCTAGACTCACCAAACAAAATGGGTTAAAAACCTAGGATGTAACTTAGGGGTTCGACCAAAGGTTGAAGAATATCGTAGGGCTTCGGCCGCTATAAAAAGGTTAAGAACCACTGACCTAGCATGTGACATATGTTTTTTTAAGAATCAAATTAAATAAAAGTTGGCACATAAGTTTCTGCCAAAACAAACCAAGGTGACAAAAACATTCAGGACTATAAATGGACATCTATTAATTTTTGAATTGGGTCAAAGTTTGGGCCCAGATGATCCAAGTGGTTCATCTGCCGGCCCCCAACCTGTAAAACTTTTGAAATGACTATACTTGTTAAAGTGTATGGTCCTAGAGCAGGGGTCTTCAACCTTTTTAGCGAAATAGCCCCCTTTTAGGGTCACTGGCTCAAAATTGCCCCCCTATGAGATTGTTATTTTGTATGAAAGTCCTTGCCTTTTGAGCAGATGTGGGCAGTTAGATTCACCCAGCAACACAAAAGCTATACTAAACAGTTTAAACCTAATTTAATTGCTACTACAACACGCAGGATCTATTTCAGGCTTTTTTTATGCAGCTGAGGAAAATTTGTTACAAGATAATATAGTACGATTATGCGCAAACAATCGCCTTCTGTTGTTGAAAATAATGGGGCATTGTTCATCAGTGGAGAAACCTATACATTCCACATCAACTTACACTAGATTTACTAAATTAAATGTTACAAATATTTGCAGTTTGGGAAGCACCAGTAGGCCTATAGAAAGTATGAAAGCAAAACCACCCTGAGGAAAAGCTTGTAACCGTTGTATTTAACAAGTATGGCCCGTCAAAGTGTCCCTTGTGGCAAATTAAATGCCCAAACTTGCTCACAAAAAATAAAACAATCGCCAGCAAACACAATTTATTTAAATAGCAGCATGTTCAAGCTAAAGCGCCCTGTGTCTCTTGTTTGCAACATGAATAAAATCTGCTTGTAAATTAAAGTTAGCTGAGTCTCACAGTTCTTGCATATATTTATACAATTCTTAATGTTGAAATCGCCCCCCTTTACTCCAAAAATTGTCACTATCGCCCCCTATCGACCCCGTTGAAGAACCCTGTCCTAGAGTTTCATACTTTGTTGGTTGGTCCAAAGTAAGTTAAAGGATTTTCTATATTTTTGTTGGAGCGACCTATTTGTTACCTCTACCCTGAAATATTCGTTTTTAGGTTTCCTAGTCCTTTTGGTCAGAGGTTCCCAAACTTTTTTTAAAACAACCCAAATAATTCTAAAATAATGTTTTGGTGACTTCTCGGATATGCTTGATACTATTTTTGTCTGTAAAATAGGAAAGCATTACGAAAGTTACTATGGAAGTTTGGACTTTCTTAGCCAAAATATCAAACATATGCTATTCTTTATTATTATTATTATTATTATATTTTTTATCACTGGTCTGCATGAAGACTTCAGGGCTGATCCAAGTTTCTTATGTTTAGAGGAAGATGGAAACTACTGATGATGAGTCCGATGCTGAACTTCCTCAGGAAAATGGTTGTGTTCCTGAGTATTCTGAAGTAACTGAAACAGAAAAAACGGAAATAATTGAAACACAGGAAGATATTGTAAGTTTCACATGTACATTGATCTGTTGGGATTTATGTACAAAATAACAGGGCAACTGCACATCAGATCGTTGCAACTGCCAAAGTTTTGTGGCAGCAATTAGCAGACTCGCTGCAAACATTTGTCCCAACAGGCTTCTTTAACACCTGCAGTATAGTTGATATGTATGTGACCACATATATATACAAAAACCTTTTTTTTAACTTTAAGGTAAATTAACCCTTAGTTTTCACCTCTTTACCCTCAAATATTCATTTTATTGTTCTCAGGCTATTTACGGGTCCCCTTCCCTGAAGGGGGACACATATTGTTTTTGTCCATATTTTTTTTATTTTTTTCCGTCTAACGCGGATTTGTTTCCTCGTTTTGGTCAAGAAAGAATGGTTCAAACTTTTTCAAACAGCCCAAAAAACGTGAAATTTTTAAAACGGCTATGCTTGCTAAAGCAGATGATTCTGGAGACTTTTTTGATTGGTACATTGCAGCGTATTTTAAAGTATTTTGTAACTTGAAATTGTATATATCCATTTTCACCCCTTTACCCCCAAATATTTGTTTGTTTGTTTGTTCACATGTTAATGAGGTCAGAAATACAAAACTTAACCTGCTGAAATTTCAAACAGCTGTGGGTAGGGTTCTCCTTGTTGGCTGTTAAAAATTTCAGTGCAATCGGCTCAGTAATTACTCTTTCAGCCCCAAATATGTTTTCACATGCTGTCTTTTGTCAAATTTGTGCTCGCTCAGTGCACAGCTGACGCAATTGGAACTAAGATGTTATTTATATTGCGCTGTAAACGTTAATGTAGGTCAACTTATTGGTGTTTCGAAACGCAGAGCGACAACGCAGCACGATTTGTTACACCTGTGTAACGTGACTTTTCAAACTGAAAGTGTTAATAAAACTGTTTTAGAACATTTAAGATGAACATAAATTCATAACTGGGATCAGCCCTGAAGCGTCTATGCAGACCAGCGATCACGGCACACTCATAAATAAATCACAGTACGCCAGGCCCATTGAAGGCGCTATACCGAATCAGCCGGTCACCAAGCATTCACCACCATATGGCAAGGCGTAGGCTAGAAAAATCTAGCTGTGATTTATTTATGAGTGTGCCGTGATCGCTGGTCTGCATAGACGCTTCAGGGCTGATCCCAGTTATGAATTTATGTTCATCTTAACTGATACTGGTCAATCTGGCGATCCCCTACTACGAAGCTGACATGTGCAGCATACGAGGCGGGCAACGGTGCTTGTGATTCGACTTTCGGCGGATTCTCCACTGGGCCTGTGTAGCTCAGTTGGTAGAGCGCGAGTCCCGGAAAGACTCCTGTCGTGGGTTCGAATCCCACCGCAGGCTAGATTTTTCTAGCCTACGCCTTGCCATATGGTGGTGAATGCTTGGTGACCGGCTGATTCGGTATAGCGCCTTCAATGGGCCTGGCGTACTGTGATTTGTTTTAGAACAGGTTTTGGACATGAAAAGCCAAGCTAAGCAATCGTATTGTTGGGATGTAGAAACTTAATGGCGCCAGGCAACGCTGTGTGCGGATTAAAAATCATTATTCAACAAACAAAGGGCTATTAAAGAAAAATGTTGAAACTTTGTTAAAAATTTGAATAGTTGGCTATAAGAAGGAAATCCTCACAAACAACAAAAAACGGAAAGGGAAAACAATCACTGAAAGAGCAAACAAACCAAAACCAAATACTTGGATATTGTGTGGATTACATAAAATATTTCACAAAAAAAAACAGTTATTATTGTCATTAATTTTAACTAATTTTGGAGGTTTAACATTTTGGTTTTGTCAATTCAAAGAGCAAACAGGTCTTTAAGAAAATATTGCTTGTTAGGATAACAGCAACCCAAAGGAAATGGCTCAGTATCCCCTACAGTTAGGACGAATAGTTGCGTCTGTGCAACAATCAAACTTCTTGATTTGCCTGTGTTTCTTCTCCTATGTCAGTTTTCTGGCTGATTTAGTGACTGTTACAAAACAATACGATGAATGTCATCTGTGCAATTCAAATTCTTACCTAGCATATGCATGCACCATTCATCCTGTTGCGAATTCAAAATATTTGTGTGTGTGGGGATCCATTGGTTTTTGCTTGCAAAAACAATTATGTTACTGAATGTATCCATCAAATATATATCCCTTACGATTATAATAAATGGGGCCTAAATATGGCACAGTTTTTATAAAATGGAATATATAGGAAAACCACTATTTCAGTTTAACAATGATAATGCCCTATTTTTACTGTTACCAAATCGCATAGGCACATGTGCGGGGACCCATTAGATTATGCTTGCAGAAACAATTATGTTATAAAGTGCCAGGAAAAAGATAGGGACCCAATGAAATGTAGGTTCCAAATATATATCCATTACAAATATAGTAAACATTAGAAAAAAAAATATATATATATAGTAAATGGTATATGTGATACATAGTTAAATATGGTGTAGTATATATAAACTGGCAATATATAGGAAAACCACTATTCTAGTTAGGTCACACATATGTCCTTTAATGCAGTGTTTCCCAACCTATGGGTCGCGACCCAAAGTTGGGTCGCCTGTAAATTCTGTTGGGTTGCCAGTTTTTGTGACAGTAACATTTCGTAGCGTTATTTTGTTATTTCCCAAGGCTATAAATTGTTTCCCAATAACAATTTTATGACTATTTGGCGTGATAGTGAATTATTGTTTTTGTCCGTATTTTTTTTTTCTTTTTTCTGTCTAATGCTGGTTTGTGAGACATGTTTGGTCAAGAAAGAGTGCTTTAAACACTATATACGGATCTGTTCATAAGTTTAATGGTAAAAAAATATACGTGCTTTAAATTTATTCAAATTTACAGAGATGTTAGTTAATAATCCAAATTTGATCCTCCTGAAGTTTGACCCCGATTGACCCAGTGGTTCACCCACAGGCCCCCAAAACGTAAAGTTTTTAAAAGGCTGTTCCGACTAAAGTATAGCGTCTTGGAGTTTATTGCTTTGTTGTTTGTTGCAATGTAAGGTTTTTTAACGAATTTTGTATCTTTTTTTCGGATTCACCCATTTTTCACCCTTTAAACCCCGAAATAATCGGTTTTAGTTTTAAGGCAGAAATACATGCCCTATGGTGCAGAAATATTTAAAAAAAAGAACAATTGTTTAAGCAGGGTATTCGTTTAGTATTTACAATTTTGCCAGTTACCTTTACAACCCATAATATGTGTACGCTATCAGTCAGATATAAGTCCCAAGGGAGGAATTCACTGGTTTACGATTAAGGCGGCAGAGCGGGAGTGCCCAGCTTGACGCCCGGACAGACGTTTTCGTTTGGGTGATTAGAAATCAGCTGTTTTTTGTGCAGCAATGCTGTGTCGTTTTATTGAGTTATCACGCGCATTTTAAGTTTTGGCAAAGTTTTTACACCTAAGACGTAATTTAAACTCGATAAACGTACTTCGGTTTCGTTTATGTCAGGCAAAACGTCGTTGATCAACATGAATATGAAAAAATAAACTTAACTTTTTCAAACGCCGCGATAAATGGTCTTTAAATTCTCGTTGTCAGCTTGGCCGTCGCATAACCACGGGTCACTAAAGGTCAACTTGTAGGCATTACAACACAGTTAAGAATTTTTCGTCATAACGTATCTTCTTTATTTTTGACAAATCAATTCAAGAATCAGTACTTAAGTGATGTATAAATTAGGCTGAACGGTATTGTTAAACACTAAGAACTGCATGCTGTTAAAAACAGTGTGAAAAGGTCATTAAACGGTCGTTTTTGCGGCATAAAGTTAAGTGAAAAACAAGTTGTTATGTATACCTTTGTAGCAAACGACTTTTTTTGTATAGTGTCTAATATAACAGTTAAGGCTTTCTAGGAACTGAACTTGAACGACAATATCAAGGTCAAAGCAAGAGATTAAATTGAAAGTATTTTCCCCATTCTTTTTTCACCGATTTTTTGTAATTATATGACAATAATGATGCAAAAAGAATACGGACAAAAACTTTTAAAGTTAAGTTAATGCTTTGTGAAAAATTTGTCCTTAAGAATCTAAAAATAACCGCAACATAGGTGTACCGTAAATCTGCATAAACACGCATGTGGGGACCCATTCGTTTTTGCTTGCAAAAACAATCATACATGTAGATACAATTGTGTATAGTATAGTAAATTGGTTAATATCATATAGAATATATAAAATTGAAGTATATCAGAAAGCCACTTTTCTAGTTCTGTTTGTGATGTCATAACGTTTGTGTGAGATCACTGTTAAGCGTTGTCTGGCTCATAATGCTTTGAACCAGCTCTAAAGTTGGCGGAAAAACGAATAATTTTTGTTTGATGTTTTTATTTTTCAAACTAGCGTAGTAATTTTCGAAAAACTTTCCTGATTTACAAACAAAAATATAACCCAAATCGTAAGAATGCATACCCATGGGTCGCGAGAAGCCACAAAACAAAATTTTGGTAAGTATTTGGGTCGCGACAAAAAAAGGTTGGGAACCACTGCTTTAATGCACTAAAATTGTAAGCATTTAAAAAGACATGTCAGAAATTTAAAAAAAATAGGGATCATTTTACTGGACAAAAGCACATTTTGACTATGCCAAAATTTCCTTCTCATATATGTAATTGTGCCATATAAAATTTTTGCTTTTGAAACAACTATGTTGTTAAGTGCCATATAAAGAAAGAGACACATTTTAAAATAGATAACAAATGCTTATTGTACAGTAAGTCGGGTATTTTGCTTGACAGAATGAAGCACTGAGTGTTAAGGCAACCCTAAATGTTTGCTATTAAACATATTTTTACTGATGTATATACATGGTTTTTATGGAATACAGAAGTTTTACAGCCTAGTAGTACATGAATTTTTATGATTTTACTAATGATTTGTGCTATTTTTTCTTGTTAATCATTTTATGGTCCCTCTGAATTATGACTCCTGGGTAAACCAGCAGCTCCTAAATGGAAAAGTTTCAAAACAACTATACTACATAACTCAAATGATTTATGCCTTGTTGGTTGGTAAATTGCAAAGTGTTTTAAATCATTTTGTAACTTTAGTTGGACCCCCAAATGTTTGTTTTTCTGTTTAAAGGCGCTTAATGTTAAAACAACAAGGTTTCATGTGGTGGAAATTTGTAACTATGAAACACATGTTGATTTCACTCTGTTTTTTTCTTTCCACTGAGTTTGTCCATGCACTTTTGGCATGAAATCTTCGATGGATTTGCATGCAAGTTTCACATGTGGTAGATAGATATGCCATTTGTTTTGTTTGACTTAATAGCCCCAATATTTTTCCCACTATCTCCCCAAAATGGGTGAATTTTTAAACAATGTTCCAATAGAATGAAATTTGAATAGCTTTTCCAATTTTCTAACCACTTGGCTTTTCTAAGTTTGCCACCACAAAAAAAAAACATATGCTAAAAAATCGATGCCTATGACCCCACTTTTTCTCAGGTAGAGAAAACCTTAAAATGTATGAATGAAATGAAATTTGAATAGTTTGTACTACATATAGCAGGGGTGTCAAACTCATGGGGCTTTGAGGGCCACATTGCAGTTGGAAATTATGCCAAGGGCCGCATGCGATTTTTAATCTAGTTTTACAAACTTGGAAGCACAACCTTTTCGCCACGACGGCCGCATTGCAGATCCTTATTTCACATTGTTTTAAAATTACAGATGTAAAGAAATAGTTTTATATCATATGTATACCATTTATTGACGCCCCAAAAGCCCAGACTAATTTCCAACTTGATGCACAGATTGAGCTGCACAATGTGAAGATCAGTCTTAACTGATTATGACGTCATAATCTATATTGTGATGCTTGTGGTACCTGTTTTTTCGCATTGTTTGTACACAAACAAAAAGTCTGACGCATATAGCTTATAGGAGGTAATACTCTTTTCAGTCACACAAAATCTGTTTAGAGCAGTTTGAAAGTCGAAATATTTGGCAAATGAGTTTTATTTACGTCACGGCCGCCAGTACATATAATGTATTTTAACATGTTCACGGTCGCACAAACTCGTCTCTGTGGCCGCATGAGTCCGTACGGCCGCAAGTTGTGCACCCCTGACTAAAACTTAACGCTTTTTTTTAGTTAGAGGAACGGTTTTACTATTGTTTCTATTCATATTAATTTTTATTTCTTTATTAAAGTTCTGTAAATGTCTGTTTAATAAATAGCTTCAACTTTGAATAGTTAAAAATTATTATATTTGCATAAAAATCTGATGAAATACTACAATTTTTGTTGATTGTTTGAGGGCCGCATTAGAGGGCTTGGTGGGCCGCATGCGGCCCGCGGGCCGCACGTTTGACACCCCTGACATATAGCATCTTTATTTATGCTCAGTACTGATCACTGTGTTTTACCTTGCAACAACAAACTTTCTCATAGTTGTCTCTTGAAATGCTTTATTTACAACTTTGCATGTGTTGGGGCCAAAGAGTTTCTGCTTGCAGAAAGAAGCAAGGTTATTAAAGATAGTGGATGATATGGGACTCAATATAATATATATATATATATATTGTTTATATATATATTTATATTAGCCACCATTCTAGTTTACTTTATTTTTGACTTTCAAAGCGGGGAAGCACTATTGTTGCCTTAATAAAGCCACAGAACAAACTTAATTCAGATATGGAGGTGTAAATTAGAACGGCTTGCTTTAAACAGGATGACCCTATTCTGTTACAATGCTACTCAGTAATTGTTTAGCAAAATTGTCTTAAAGTTAAGTTACCCTATTGAACTTTTGTTTACAAGCTTTTATTCAACAAATTCAGGTATTGAGGATACGCAAATGGTTGACAACAATCCTACTTGAGGTTACTGATGCAGAGATCTCAAACATCGCTGTCAACACTTTTAAACAATGCAGTAAAGGTACCATGTCAGGTTAAATGATGTTCAAAACTTGTTTGTTTTTATTTACTTTGTAAAGTATGGCAAATTTTGTCAAAATGATTTGCTTTACGTATTCTTTATTTTGAAAAGCACCTGCTAAGCCATTAATCCAGTCAAGTGCTCTTTCATCAATTTGTGATACTGGTAAGTTTGTTGTTCCATTTGTTTGCAAACGAATAGGTTTAGGCGATTCCTTTTGTATAGTTTTGTAACAACCTACAATGAAGTATTTTACTTATAAATGCATCAAAATTAAACCACAAACAATTCTTTGTTTAATTTGAACGTTTTTCAAACAAGTTTAATGCTTTTTTAACAACATTTGACAACTACATAACAAAAACAACACATAATTTATTTTTGGCAGTTATAAGGTGATGATTTGTTATTTTTAGGATGTTATGTTAACTAAAAATATTTTCAAGAACTTCTTACACAATATTTTTTACAAATCTGAATCCAATCTAAGATCAATGCTAACTGAACCAAGTTGTAAAGTTTGAGTAAACAAAATAAAATTTCTACCTGTTTCCTTCTTCATTGGCTGATTGTTTGTTTTATTTTTATTCTTGGTAGGTGGGCAATGTTAAAATTTGTTATGGTCTCAATGAGTCAGGTGTTAAAATTAAAGTTGTACAAAAAGTGTAGCATTAAAAGATTATTTCAACTACAGAACAAACACAGAAATTCATGCATTGCTTAGTGTGTAAATAGTATAATAATGTAAGATAACAAAAAATCCAAGTTCAATTGTTTTGTCTATTCATTGCAGAAAATGGTATGCCAACTGTTTTTAGCATATTATTTCGTCCAATAGACACCTAACATAAAATACCATCAACATATTATCAAAGGATTAGTTGCCGGCTACAGTTCTGATGAAGAATCAGTTCTGTCAGATGAAGATCAGGATATTGATCAGCAATCACTGCTAAAAAAGATTGATGAGTTCCAAGTAGTTCAACATAAAAGGCTTGAGAGCTTGGGATTAGGTAGATAGTTTTTTTAAAAAAAATTGTAAGTGTTTTGTGTTTTTTGTGAGTAAGGGACAAAATGTTGATTATTATGTGTCCCCTTCCATGATTTCTTTTTTTCTGCCTATTGCTTGTTTGATCAAGAAAGGGATGCTTTGAACTGATTAAAAATTACACACATGTTAGTAAGTTATCCAAAGTTTAACCACAGATGACCCAGCCCTAAAAAACGTAAAAATTTTTGAAACAGCTATATTTACTAAATTTTAAACAGTTGTTTGTAGTAAGTTCCTTGTACGGTATTTATAGTATTTAGCCTGATTGACCCAGTGGTTACGTATCAGCCATAACACGTACACCATAAATGTGGACACTGGACAGACAGTTAAACAAAAGTCCCAAAGAAGTGATTCACTGGTTTACACCTGTGCTGGTTTAATGCAGAGCAAGTGGTCTCTGCTTCCAGCATGGACAGCCGATTATTGGGCAGTATTTTCGGCGATTAGAAATGTTTACCTGAAGGGGACACATATTGTTTTTGTCGGTATTTTTTTTCTGTCTAATGCTGGTTTGTTACATGGGTTCGGTCAAGAAAGAGTATCACAAATTTATCTAAATACACACACATGTTAGGTAGTTATCCAAAATTTGCCCCTCCCTGAAGTTTGACCCTGAATGACCCAGCGGTTTACCCATAGGCCCAAAAAACATATTTTTTTAAAAAGGCTGTATTTGATCTAGGAGTTGTATGCTTTGTTGGTTGGTGCATTGTAAAGTATTCTAAAGAATTCTGTAACTTTTAATTGAATTCACACATTTTTTTACCATTTAAACCCCAAAATATTTGCTATACCAGTCCTTTAGGTCAGAAATACAAGCCCTAGTGTGCTTAAATTTTAAACAACTGTTTGTAGTAATTCACTGGTTTAAAATTTCTTCGATGCAGAACGAGTGGTCTGTGCTTTGACAAAGATTTTCCACCTTAGCATGATTTAAACTAGATAAACGTTCGGTTTCGTGTATGTCAGGCAAATGTTATTGATCAACATAAAAGGTAAAATTTCAAACAACAGAAAGCGGCCATAAATGGTTGTTATCAGCTTTGTCGCTGTATGACAAGAGGTCAATTGAGTTGAGTTGAGTTTATTTCGCCGGGCAAAATCGTAGCAGCACAGTTGCGCTAAAATATTCACCATGCCGGAAATAGCTGCGCAACGTTCAGACGTTAAAAAGCGCGACAAAATTGAGTGTACAATTGGTGGAGGGATGGTAGACGCGCTGCAGCTACACCGTTATTATAAGTGTTATGTCAATGAAGGTCAACTTGTATGGTTAAAAAAAAACTGTTGTCAAACAGTTAAGAACCATTTTTTTATTTTACAACGTAGCTTCTTTCTTTTTGACAAATAATTTTTGTCCTTGAAAACCTAAAAATAATCGCACCATTTTTATGCCATAAGTAACTAATTCCTGTAAAATAGTGTGTGGGGACCCATTCACTTTGCTTGTAAAAACAATCAAGTGTGTAGATCAAATTGTGTGTATAGTAAATCAGAAAATAGGTCATAGAATATGTAAAATGGAAGTATATAGGAAAGCCATCTTTCTAGATGCAGCGGGATTTTATGAGCCTGCTGATGCTCAAAACAGTAATGGTTGCTGCTCTAACCACACCTGGTGGTAACATTTTTAAACATTGTGTGATTTTTAGAATTTGAACACTTTGTATAATATGGAAATGTTGGGTGTTGAATGGTGTGTTTTACCTTGCAGTCCCACCAAATTCACAACTTATTGCAAAGTCATGTTTATAGTTTTAAAATAACAGAATTGAACTTTTTTAGCAGAAACTGATGACCTCTCTAAAAAGAACTGTTCCAGTGACCACAAAGATGGTTTTCCCGACGCAAGACAAAATGTCAAAGATAAGAAAAATGTATATTTGCAAATTTTTCATTTTTCTTGTGTTTTTCTTGCTCACAATAACAGCCTGTGTATGGTTTTAAGGATATGACATTGGATGAAGATTACCATCTTGCAGCAAGCCGCTTAGCAGAGGTGAAGCAATCAAAGCATTTCCCTGATACAGAACGTTACCAACAAAAATCCAGTGCTAACCATGATAGCACAGAAAGAAGTCCATCAAAAACAAGAACACACAAAAAGCGAAAACATTCTAAGAAATCCCATCACTTGTCTTCTAAGGACAGGAAATCACCACATAAAAAGTCTCGCAAACAATAGTGTTTTTTGAAACAATGTAGTTGTCAACATTGACGAAGGCCTAATACATTTTTTTATTGTTGGACAATACACTTGGGACACTGCAAATATTTGTTAAAAAAACATTAATTCAGACATAGCTTATTATGGCTCCCCTTCCACGAAGGGGCACATATTGTTTTTGTCCGTATTTCTTTTTTCTGTCTAACGCTGGTTTGTGAGACACGTTTGGTCAAGAAAGAGTGCTTCAAATTTATTCAAATTTACAGAGATTTTAGTTAATAATCCAAATTTGATCCTCCTGAAGTTTGACCCTGAATTACCCAGCGGTTCACCCACAGGCCGCCAAAACGTAAAATTTTAACGCTGGTTTTTATCGCTCGTGTGGTAAAGAAGGAGTGCTTCAAATTTGGACATATGTTAGTTATCAATCTGAACTTGATCCTCTAGAAGTGTGACCCCGAATGACCCAGCGGTTCACCCACAGGCCCCCGAAACGTAAATGTGTCTAACGCTCGTTTGGTCAAGAAAGACACTGTAGGCAGAAGTACCAAGAGAGTAACTCACTGGTTTACGATAGCGGGAGGGCTCAGCTTGACGTCGGACAGACGTTTTACGAGACGTCGTTTCAGTGATTAGAAATCAGCTGTTTTGCACAGCAATGCTATGTCGTTTTATTAAGTTATCACTCACATTTTTGGTTTTGGCGAAGGTTTTACACCTATAACGTGATTTAAACCTAATAACCGTGCTTCGGTTTTGTATATGTCAAGCAAAACTTTGTTAATCAAAGTAAAGATGAAAAAATGAACTTAACTTTTTTGCAAAATAAATGTTTTTTTAAATACTCGTTGTCAGGTTGGCCGCCGCATGATCACGGGTTACTTAAGGTCAACTAGTAGGTATTACAAACACAGTTCAGAACTTTCTTTCGTCATAACGTAGCGTTTTTTTTTTGACAATCAATTTAGGAGTTAATACTCAAGGCATGTATAAATTAGGCATAACGGTTTTGTTGAACACTAAGGACGGCGTGCTATTGAAAACGGTGTCGAAAGGTCAAACAGTCGTTTGGTGTGTGCACCCTGAGAGGTTACTACAGGTCAATGGTACTCGTTTTGTGAAACAAAGTTAAATGAAAAACAACTTTTTATGTATACACTTGTAGCAAATTTCTTTTTAATTTAAAGTGTCTGTAACACAACTGTTACAGCTTTCTAAAAAAATTGTGTTCAAACCCCGACCGCTTGGACGACAATATCTGGGTCAAAGCACAGTATACTAACATGGTAGTCCAGCTATTGTTACCGTCACGCTTGATTAACTCTGCACGCTTGTCGGATGCTTGCATTGAGTTGGGTGCCTTAAGAGCAGGAAAATGACAAAACTGTGCGTGTGTGGTCGGTTGTATGCATCTACCATGTGTAATATTACTACGTTTGGTTGGAATTATGCTGTTGGAGGGAATTTACTGAGTTTTTTTGCCTTTTAGTCCTTCTTTAACCGCGTTGAAGTGATTTTAGCGTGGTTTTACCTAACATATTCAAGGGTGCATAAAGCTTGTTACGGATCAAACTAAAGTCTGGTGAAAATGGAACTTTTCCAAACTGACTGCATTTTTAATAAACTGATGTTTAACGACTTTGACCCCGACCAGGAACTCGATCCGGACAGACGGAAAGTCAAGCTTAAACGAAGACCATATTTTTTCCAAAGTTACTCATTTTAAACTGTCAACAAGAGGTAGATTTTTCCTAAAAGAACTGATTAGATGAGAAACCATGCAAAAGAGTGATGTGAAGCAAAAAGTTTATTTGAAAAAAAATCAAGGTACAAAAACAATTTCTAGACATCATAAACAACTAATAAAGTGGTGCAGAAAAACAGTCAAATACTGTGATAAGTAACATGGAGTTTAAAGTATTTGGAAGGTGATGTTTTGTTCAAGGCAAAAAACAATTTTGCAAAAGTAAGTAAAATTGTTAGCAAGTTGTCCACCATGCAATCGCAGGGCCAGCTGGTTTCTTTTATGGAGCAAGGGCCTGGAAGTCTCACTTATCCTTCATTAGAGTTACTTCAACTTTCTCAAAGTGTGTACCTGAAATGAGAGAAAGTTTTTTAGCCAACCAACAAGCTAGACTTTTTTTGTGTATTGCAAAAGTTTTCTATGATCCTCATTATGAAAGTTTCCAAAATAGGACATGTGATATTCTGAAAGTTGATATGGATAAAGAGAAAGTACCCAATAGGTTTTAATATTCGTGGATTTATTTATTCATGTCTTGTCGTTCACGTTTGCCAAAAAGCTCTTTTCTAAAATGTTCCAAAGGTCTAAAAGAGGAGCTCTGAAAAATAAATCAAAATGACTGTCAAAAGTGCCTGTACTTTCTGCACAAATGTGCTTCTTTTTTCAAATTACAAAATATGAAACTACTTTATGTTAGCTTTTTAATAATAATGTTATAGCTAACAGTAGGCTACTATGAAAATCGTATCCGAGTGCAGTATAAAGCCAAGTGATTTACTAATTATAGGATTTTGAAAACAGAAGCTGTAGAAGTAAACAGTGCACACTGTTTCGACCTATAAGGTCTCATCAGTACAGCTGATTAAAAGACATATGCCATATTGGTTAGTGTAGCCATCTGATGGCCCTCCAGTTTGTTGGAAGTAACAGGCAGAACATTAATTCCTCACCAAATCTGTTCAATACCACAAATGGGTATAAACCACAGAAAAAAAACTGATTTTTAATGCCTAAGCAACTGCTGGGGAACCAAAGTGATGACAATATGATTAATAAGCCAATAGATAGATGATAAGTAAGCTGCAAATACTGCTCACTGTTTTGACTTGTAAGGTCTCATCAGCGCACATGATGATAAGACATAGGACATGTTGGCTAGTGTAGTAACATGCTGAAAAACCTTGCCTCGCCAATTCGGTTCATTGCCGCAATTTTAAAGCAATTCTTACAAAAAAGATGCCTGTCTATAAGTTTTTAAAAATATACTTTAAAGAGTTCATACAATTGAAAGCTAAAAACGTTTTAATAGCTCTACATACATTAAACAATAAACCCAATAACTAAAAAACTTTAAAACAGACACAGATTTGTCGCCAGCGGCTTTTCAAAACTAGCTGTTAACCATGTACCTCATACAAAACTTCAGGCGACGTGCAGTGTTATTCATGCGTAACCGAAATGCGCAGGATAATAAAAGAAACGAGAGGAAAAGAGGAGCTGGACTACCATGTTAGTATACTATGGTCAAAGCAAGAGATTCATTTAAAGTATTTGTTACGTTTTTTAATGTTTTTGTAATTATATGATAATAATAGTGCAAAAAGAATACGAACAATATTTTTTTTATTGTTGGGGTAATGCTTTCTAAAAATTTGTCCTTAAGAATCTAAAAATCACCGCAACATTTGTTTACTGTAAATTCGCACAAACGCGAGTGTGGGGACCCATTTGTTTTTGTTTACAAAAACAATCATATGTGTAGATCAAATGATGTGTATAGTAAATTGGTAAATATCATGTAGAATATATAAAATGGAAGTATATCAGAAAGCCACTCTTCTAGTTATTTTTGCGTTGACTTTTTGACTCTCGAGTAATTCCAAATAGACATGTTGTTGGCAAGAAATTAATGTTCAGAATTTTGCCTTGTCAAATATCATTTTAAAAGTGGCCAAACTGGTAGCCTACTGTTACAAAGAATATGTTTCACCATTTTTCTCGCGATTAAAGTATTTTGTGTTGCGCTTTGTGACGTTACAAACTGCTACACAGAGAAAGAAGAACTGTCTGCAAAATATCCATGATGATGCTAAATTTACTGTTACTAACCCGTAAAACTGGGGATTTAATACAGTTATCTAACCAGATAAAATGAAATCGTGTGGTGCGCAATTAAACAAATATCACCGCCCTTATCCTATCATCCTAAAAATTTACGCTATTTTGAAAAGAGAGGGCAATACTATCGTCACAGTGCCGTTCGATAAACGGTATTTCAGAGCAAAAATCATCTGACAGTTCTACTCATTCTTGCAAATCCCAGTGTATCATAATAGTGCAATAAACAGAATATTACCGATCACTGAAGTATGTGGCAGGTTGGCAAATACTTTTTTAACGGAAGTAAGATTTACATACAAGAACCTTATCAGATGTAACAACAGATACAGTGAAGGTATCACATAATGGCTTTTTGACACATCCATCAATGACGTAATAATATGCTTGTTACCGAGCTATTGTTAAGTAATAATGTTCGGTTCATTTAATCTGCTGCAAAACCTGTCGTAAGCTGGTTTCCACTTTTTAAATGACATTTTTGAACATGTAAAACTATTTACCTTCAATGTCACTTCCGACACAAACAGTCGAATTCCCATCTTATTTTCTAATGTCTAATCAGAGACAACAATTGCATTGGTTGGCCAAACAGGAGCATTCATGACGCAGGCAGTCATTCAATGAAAGATAACCTTAACCTGCATTGTAAAAGCGCAGCTACCAAATCTATCTTAGATTTTATTGCGCAAATAGATAACCCTTTGACAAACAATGCCCAAACTTTCATCAAAAAGCTTGGGTGCCAACTGCCAACCAGTTCTACAAACCGCCAAATTTTACAAAAATATCCGCCAAACCGCCAGTTGCAATTTTTGGTGCCAACCACTCTCACAAAACGCCAAAATTGTGATATTTGGCGACAAACCCGCCACAATGGCAACCGTGACCGCCATTATGCTTCAAAAAACACCCAACCGTTAACACTGAGCTTCACCTTTGGCCCGACCTAGGAACTTCTGGTAGGTGGCGCAAAAGAGCATAGGCGTTTATGGTGCTGACTCAGCAATTATTCTGACCATAAACCCAAATTGCTGTAACAGCACCATAAACGCCTAATTTAATGAATATTACAATATAACGGTGTAACATACTAATGGAATTATACCATTTAAATCAGTTTTTTGCCTCATTCGACAAAGTGATGGTGAAATGAGGATTTTGTCTGTAAAATAAAAACCACTACAAATGCCGGAACCTTGACGTGGTGTAGTGGCTTTTTACCAATACCGGCAGTGTTTTGTTTCTTCAGAGGTAAACTTTATGTGCTAAAAGTCTGTGTGAGAACTCTTTAATTTGCCGGTTTCGATGAAAGCCATTTTGTTGGCAATATAGAAACAAAAAATATCCTGCTATACCTTTAAACTGCTTGCTCTAAGGTACCTCTGTGCCAATTTATAGAAAAATATCATGCGCGGAATGTATTTTTAATCGAATTGGAACATCGAACAATTCTGTAAAAATACGCATTAATGTTTGAGGGGTCTGTGTAAACTGGTGTCGGTTAAAATCATTTCGTTGGCAAATAGTGATTGAAACCAAAAAGATCGCGCTATATCTTTAAACTGCTTGCTCTAAGGTACCTCTGTGCCAATTTATAGAAAAATATCATGAGCGGAATGTATTTTTAATCAAATCTGAACATCGAACAATTCTGTACATATACGCATTAATATACCATCATCATTTCGCCGAAATGAAAAGTGCGAGAATTGTGAATAAGCGTTACGCACCACTGCGTGTAATTACCAAAAAAATTTTTTCATTTTCACATTTTTTTTAAAACCATAAAACGTGGTCAATGCAAGTACAAATCGACATTTTGAGGTCTGGGAGAAAAAGTATCAGCTTGCAAAATCACATTTCAGGTTTCAAACACTATTTGCCAGCGAAATGACTTTTACCGATGTATGCTCGCAAATGTCGCTCATACACAAACGCATATACAATATAGCGTCCAATGTTCAGAACAAAATAAAAATACATTCCGCGCCTAATATTTTTCTATAAATTGGCACAGATGTGTGTTAGAGCAAGTAGTTTCGACTCATCAAGTCCAATTTGTGGTCTCTTTTCGTATTTGCCAACGAAATGACTTTTACCGATGTATGGTTGCAAATGTCGCTCACACCTAAACGGATGTACAGTGTAGGGCCTAATGTCCAGAACAAAAAAAAATACATTCCGCGCCTAATATTTTTCTACAAATTGGCACAGATGTGTGTTAGAGCAAGTAGTTTCAACTCGTAAAGTCCAATTTGTGGTCTCTTTTCGTATTTGCCAACGAAATGACTTTTACCGATGTATGGTTGCAAATGTTGCTCACACCTAAACGGATGTACAGTGTAGGGTCAAATGTTCAGAACAAAATAAAAATACATTCCGCGCCTAATATTTTTCTAAAAATTGGCACAGATGTGTGTTAGAGCAAGCAGTTTCGACTCGTAAAGCCCAATTTTTGGTCTCTTTTCGTATTTGCCAACGAAATGACTTTTACCGATGTATGGTCGCACTCGCAAATGTTGCTTACACCTAAACGCATGTACATTATAGGGTTCAATGTTCAGAACAAAATAAAACATTATGCACTATACCAGTGTTTCCCAACCAGGGCCCATGCCAACTTATAGAAAAATATTAGGCGCGGAATGTATTTTTATTTTGTTCTGAACATTATGCACTATACTGTATGTGCGTTTAAGTGTGGGCGACATTTGCGACCATACATCGGTAAAAGTCATTTCGTTGGCAAATACGAAAAGAGACCACAAATTGGGCTCTACGAGTTGAAACTACTTTCTCTAACACACATCTGTGCCAATTTATAGAAAAATATTAGGCGCGGAATGTATTTTTATTTTCTTCTAAACATTGGACACTATGCATTTAATCCCGTGTCACTCATGCGTGACGAGAACAATGAGTCGGCCTTCCTGGTTATAGTGTTCGTTGAATATACCCTATCTACACGTTTGTGTGTGGGACGTTTTCTCCCATACCTCACAATGTCGATATTAGTACTTACCTGGACCACGTTTACGTTTTGTTTAAAAAAAATTTTGGAAACTACACGCAGTGATGCGTAACGCTCATTAACAATTTTTGTACTTCGCATTTCGGCGAAATGATAATGGTGTATATGTTTGTGTGTGAGAACCAGAACCTGCAGCATTTGGGAACTGTACGCCTACGTTTGTTGTTGATTAATTATAAAACATACTGAATATCTAAAAATAAAACAATAACGATATATTGCAAGTGTTTTTTGAAAGATATATTCAATAAAAACTAAGATCAATTACACGTTTTGAGCTTTTGACGTTGGCAGTTTGCACTCAGCATTTTGTCTCCGCAAACATATATGGCTGATTGGAAAGACGACGAACAACTGTTCCAGAAACTGAACTTGTATGTGGAACAGTCAATGAAAAGAACTGAAATTTTAGATTTTGTTGAAAAAGAATTTTCTGAATATTCCTGGAGCTTAAGAACCTTGTGTAGGCGCTTAAAGTATTTCAACATATCCTACACTGACAAGAGTGTTGCATTATCAGATGTTAAATCTGCAGTAGGAAAAGAACTTGGGGGTCCAGGTAAATGTTTGGGGTTACGGGTATTAAATACGGGTAACACTAATGTACGGAATGATGAATGGTCGGAACGCTCACTAATTTACGGAATGGTCGGAATTGTCGGAATGGAATGAATAGGGCCAAAACTAATTTGATGAATGGTCGGAACGGAATGAACTGTCGGAATAGAATGAATGACGCTGTAGGAGCAGAATGAACTGTCGGAATGAAATGAACGAAGCTGTATGAACAGAATGAACTGTCGGAATAGAATGAATGACGCTGTAGAAGCAGAATGAACTGACGGAATGAAATGAATGAAGCTGTATGAACAGACTGAACTGTCGGAATGAAATGAACGAAGCTGTATGAACAGAATGAACTGTCGGAATGAAATGAGGTATTAGTTTACCTTTTTTGGTATCATGACTAATGATGTACCGAATCGGCGAAATTTCGATTCGGCCGAAACCGAATATTCGGTGGTTTTACCGAATAAATTCGGCCGAATCAACCGAATCATTTATGACGTCACGCGAAGTCGTACCCTACGCGTTTCACATGAAAACATAAGTTTAACTACCTGGCTATTCGTTCAGAATGGTTGTGTTTCGTCCTTATTTTGGTTGCCTCAATCATGATTTCCAATCCGACAATGAATTACCGATTTTTTTGTCTGCAGCTGGAAAAGCGATATTGTGTTAAAAAATTAATGATTGACGCGATTTTCGTTGGTACTAACAAGAAAAGACACCTTTACGCTTTAAATGTGTGTTCGTAAAAGATTCGGTTTCGGCCGAATCGCAATAAATTATTCGGCCGAAACCGAATCTTTGCAAAAGTGGCCGATTCGGCCGAATAAATTCGGCAAACCGAATATTCGGTACATCTCTAATCATGACTATCAAAGATTGTGTCCACGTGGGCCACACTTATCTCATATGTATTCAAGATCTCCTGTGTTATCCAGCAAGGCTGCTTTCTGGTTCCAGCCTTTTCCAAAGTTTTCATCACAGTCGCATTCATGATTTTAGAGAACTCAGATGTTAATTCTTGAACATTATTTTCCAACAGTGCATCAAATCTGCTTTCAATCTTTATTTCAAACCCCTTTCTGCAACCTGGCTCTTCAAACGACAAAGGAAAAATACTCTTTTTTTTCAAAAAATATAAATCAGTGACAGGGCGTCAGTAAATCTGTGACAGGGCGTCAGTAAATTTGTGACAGGGTGTCAGTAAATCTGTGACAGGGTGTCATTGACAGGCGATAGGTGACAGCCTGTCACTGAATTGTCACAACCCCGCCTCCTGTCACAGATTCAATGACGCCCTGTCACTGATTCACTGGCGTCCTGTCAATGATTAAATGACGCCTTGTCACTGATTTATAATTTTCGAAAAAACGAGTATTTTTGCTTTGTCATCTGAAAGAGCCAGGTTGCAGAGAGAGGTTTAAAATCAAGATTAAAGGCAGATTTTAGGCATTGTTGCAAGAATTAACATCTGAGTGCTCTAAAATCATGAATGCGGCCGCAATGGAAACTTTGGGAATAGCTAGAACAGGGGTGGGCAAACTACGGCCCGCGGGCCGCATGCGGCCCGGCAAAGGAGTTTGTGCGGCCCGCCAAATGTTCGCAAACTTTGAAGAGAAAGTGACCAAGCAACGCTGAATAGAATTATAAGCACAGGCGTAGAGTTTTAAAAATACCGGGGATGCGACTTGCCTAAACGCAGATACTTTTTACGTGCTTTAGCCGGTTGTTTCTGCCACGTTATTATGCAAATCGTCACTTGACACAATTTCTTTGTTCGATAAAGCAAAAACGGTTTACGTTTTCAAATACAGCCCACTTTGTACTGTTGACGCCAAAACTTTGGTCACTTTGGATCAAGTTTAGGTCGTAGCAGTTCTTTGCAAACGAACATTAAACACGGCTATTAAAAGCGGCTCGCATTGTTTAATGTTAGCGCAAGGAATTTATTAACAAAAAAACGTGGTGTAGCCTATGTTGAAACAAATGCTTGTTTATTTTTTAAAACAATTACAATTGTAGCGTTTCAACCAATGTGTGTACAATCATTAAAGTGACAACAAACGTATTTGCACATAGCTGAAAATATACTATGTTAATATTTTGGGCTAAATCAGGGGTACACAACGTGCGGCCGTAAGGCGACATGCGGCCGCGGAGACAAGTTTGTGCGGTCGTGGCCATGTATGTTAAAATACATGTACTGGCGGCCGTGACGTAACTAAAACTATTTTGCCTAATATTTTGATTTTCAAACAGCTAAAAACAGCTTTCGTGAGACTGGAAAAAAAGATTACCAGCCTAGTGACCATATACGCCAGGCTTTTTATCCGCTTATTGTGTGCAAACAATGCGAAAGAACAGGCACCGCAATCGTCACAATACAGTTTATGACGTCATAAACGGTTAGCTCCGTTCAGCTAAACTAATGCACCAAGTTAGAAATTATTAATCTGGGCATTTTAGGCGACTTAAAATGATATTTATATGTGATATAAACCAAATTCAAGTTATTTTAAAACAAGTAAGCAATTGGCGTCCGTTGGTGAAATACTATGCGGCCCGATAAGATTAAAAACCTTTGAATGCGGCCCTTGCACTGAAAAGTTTGCCCACCCCTGAGCTAGAACCATAAGCAGACTGGAAAACACAAGAGATCATGAATACATATGATAGAAACTTCTTACATGAAGAACAAGCCAGTTTCTGTGAACGGCCAAGCACAACCTAAAAGTTCGAATACTAGGTGAAAAATTTAGAGACCAACATCAAGAACTTCATCACTACCAGAGTTTGGAGAAAAGCTCTGTGGAGGAGTATGAAGGTGAAACATGGTATCAGTCTCCACCTGATCCTTCAAATCAAAGCACTGTGTAGTAAGGCCAGCAATGCAGTGATATTCCACAGAAGTGCACTACAATGGTTTGAGACTTTGGTTGCAGTATGTTAAGAGTGCATGTTGTCGCTTATCTTGTTCAACATATTATAAGGGCAAATAATGATGGAATCAATGGAAGATTTTGAGGAAACAGTGTCAGTGGCAGGACAAATTCATTACAAAAAGTGGTAAGAAACTTGCTGACTTCACTAAAAGATTGGACAATACAATAAGAAAGTATGGAATGAAAATTAGAAGTGAAAAGAGCAAGATCATGGTAAGGTCAAGGCAAAATGATAAAGAGAGCGACATAGACATTACAATAGAAGGCAAACAACTGGAAGCAGTCTCAATAAAGATGTGACATCACAGAAGGAAATCACCACTGGACTGGTGATTGCAAAAACCCAACTGGATTGTTTAAACTACTTCTGAAAACGGAAAGAACACAAAAGTTTCAATGGTTCGGCCATGTGACATGTCATCATGGAATCATGCACAGGGCAGTTGAGGTTTATGAGAAGACAAGGCAGGCCCAGAACAAACTGGCTTTGGCAATGTTTAGGGGTGGAATGCATCACACTGGCATAGTATGAAACTAGATGGAGAAAGTGCCCCAACGGTCACAGGACTACAATGATATTCAGGAACCTAATTAAAATTGTAATGCAATGTTGTAGTTACAGAAACTTCTTCAGTAATCATAGAGCAGGACAAAATATTTGAGATAACTTTTTTTATTGAACAAAAAATAACAAATTTATGAATGCTGAAAATAAAGACAAGACGTAATAAAGAACTTATCTATGCACGCACACCATATTCTCTAGCTGTCAGTGTATCGATTAATACTCATGTGACAATGCATTACATAAGAAAAGAAAAGGGAAATAGTGAGACCATAGGGTAAAACACAAAAATTGACACTTCAAAAATCCAATTCAGACATATTAACTTTTAAATTTAACAAACACCCATCTTAGCAGGGTTAGTAACGGGTTGCTATGTTCAAAATAATAAAATATCAAACCACAATCACCCAATCAACAGTCTTTTAAAATTAAACCCCAATTGGTGATAGTTTAAGGCTGTAAAAACTGCCAAAACATCCAGCCCAAATGAATACAACACTTGCAACACATGTTTGGTTGCCTTTATATCCCTATAACATCACAGAAACTCGTTGTTTGTGGTGCGTCGGATTATGAGAAATGTTTTTAAACTTTGGCGGCCTGTGGGTTAAATACTGGAGCTTTAAATACAAATGACACAAATGGCTCATCTGCATTACCATATCCACCATCTGATGCGAACAAACTTCAGTGAAGAAAACACAAATTGAGTAAAATCAAAATGTGTCCCCTTTAGGAAAGTGGACCCATAACATCATAATTTCTAAGCAAACAGGACATTGCCAAGACTCAATTATACCAAGCTCAGAGCTGTTGATTCCCACACATTTGATGTGATACCAATGTCTGCAACTGTCACATCCAATCTGTTCACAAAAGTTTTTCATGTAGATAAGTACACAGTTTTTATGTACACTTGATATAAAAATCAGCTATTAGCGTTGTTTAAACATTTTGTGCACTATATCAAAAAGGGTGGCTTAGCACATTTTGTTGAACTGCATTTACACTATAACCTATTTTGAAACGTAAATATATTTCCTATGCTTATTTTGTATTGGGTCCCATATTAGCCATCGTCTTTTATAACCTTAGTTGTTTCTGCGGGCAGAAACTCATGGGTCCCCACACATGTAAAGTTAAAAATAGTGCATTTCAAGAGAGAACCATAGTCCACATGCTACCCAAATTTTCGCCAATTCCGACACTGTTTTATAAACTTACCCTTTTTAGGGGGCTAGTAAGGTTACTAATGGGGTTTGACACTAAACTAAAAAATATGAAACCTCAATGATTCAATCAATAGTACTGCAAAATTTCAGCCCAATCTGCCAATGTTTGAAAACAACCGCTAGAGGTGTTTTGAGCACAACCGTTAATGCTTCTGACATCATAGGGCTTTAACAAACCCCTAACTGCCATGACACAAAAATGTTCTCCAAGCAACCCACCAATGAGTAACATACAACTGGTTGCCCTTGCAAGACTATTGCGCCACAGATTTTTTTCGTTTGTGGTGCCCAGTAACATACAAATGCGTTTTACACTTGTGGGGTAAATGTTGGGGCTACAGGGTTGAACACAACAATCGACACCTACAAATGTCATACTCTACAAGCTATACAAATTTTAGCCAATTCCAACATTGTTTACAAACTCACCCATTTTAGGGGGCTAGTCGGGTAAATACTGGGGTTACCAACAAAAACAAAGTAGGATGCACATCTACATAACTATATCTACCATCTGTAAAATTTCACCCAAATCCATCAAACATTTGATGAAAAAACGAGTCGGACAAACTTTGGGAAGAAAATGACCCATTTTAGGGGGCTAGCGGGGTAAATACTGGGGTTATCAACAACAAAAAGTGGGATGCACATCTACACAACTATATTTACAATCTGTGTAAATTTCATCCAAATCCATCAAACATTTGATGGAAAAAAACTTTGGGAAGAAAAAACAAACAAACAAATTCGAGTAAAATCAATATGGGTCCCCTTCCCTGAATAATTAATTGTGTGTAAAGTGGGTCATGCTGTCTGAAACAAAAAAACTATTTTCTAATCACAATTTCCACATTGACTACATAGCTCAAGAAGACTGTCTAAAATAAAATGATATTATGAATGAAGAGAAGCATCGCTAGAATAGCTTTTTAAGCTTAAAACATAGAAAATATTTAATGCTCTTACCGGATTCATCTATTTTTTTGGACCAATTTGATTCCTGTAATTAAGCAGTGCTCTTCTCGAACCAGAAAACAAAACTATTAGGGTACGATTTTTTAAGGTTGTGTTTCACAAATTCAGCAACCTTCAAGGATTATTTTTATTTTTTTCTTGTAACCTTTCAAACAACTGATTAGCAAAAACTTTTGTACCAAAAATTTACAATAGTAATACTCTGTCATTTTTTAATATTTTACAGATACTTCTGTTGCTTGTTGTTAAATCAATCAATCTAAATATGATCAGTTGGAACATTGTGTGGAGCCAGTAACAAATATAAAATAAAAAGCAAGGTGATAAACTGTCTAAGCAGAGATGGATCCCCAAAAAAGGATAACTGAGAAATTAATTAAAATACCAAACAAATGTTTTACTACTTTAAGTCTGTTAAGAACCAGTGTTGAATCGCTTTCTTTTGTGCTGGTAGTTGACTAATACTTTCTTAATATTGTTTACTGTTGAGTTTCCAAATCTTTAAATGTTGGTGACTTTCTCCCAAGAAATAAACCAAAAAACATGAACAATTTTAATGTAAATATGGCCAAATCAGTTTAAATGGTTAAAAAAACAAATAATAAGTTGTAACAGTGTCTGGCAGCTAGGAATGTCATGAATCCACTGTTTCTAAACAGCTTTAAATGTGTTGGTTTAATCTACATGTATACAAAGTATTTTATTGTTTGGAAACTCAGATGAGCTCCTCTTTTTTGCAAGTAACATTCATATTGTTAAATATGGCATTCAGATGTGACATATCACAATGTGACACACAACAGAGGTTAGATATGTTGTAATAAACAAATTGACTAAAAATAAGTGATTGAACTTTTTCGCCCTGTTAGAGCTTGTCAGACTGCCTGGCAGACAATGAAAGTTCATAAATCGTAAAAAACACACTTACCTTTGCTGCTTGCAATTTTTCAAGATTTACCAAATGCTTTGTTAAAGTCATAAGATACATATTGCACGAAATTTTACAATATTAAGACCTAATTTGCTTATACTCAGGAAGTATTTTTTATAATTATACATGGATTTAGTCCGGCTTCTTAGTATGGTTTGCAGTACTGGCTGACCAAGTGAAATCAAGCAGGGCTGGCACTTTGGTTTGAATGAAATAATCTAGTTTGACCTCAAAAAATATCTAGAATCATTTAGATTGAAAAACAAAACATCCAAAAATATATCTAAACATAAAATAATCCAATTTAATGTAATCTATTAGCCAAACAACAACGCATATAAAGGTTTTTAATATAAATAGAGCTATATTTCATGCTGAAGAAGTTTACTTCTTCCTTTTCATCACTCTATGTTGTCTGTTACAGTTACAACATTATAACGTTGAAGTGGCTATCTGGGTGGAACATTTGTAGGCTTGTACTGTTCCTTTGGTCTTTACAGACGTTAAAAAAAACTATCTAGACTTTATAGCCATCATCTAGATCCCAAATTTTACATCTAGGCTTAACCAAAACTATCTAGATCTAGCTATAAAATATCTAGAGTGGCAGCCCTGAAATTAAGGTCTTTCGCTCTACCTTCCATAGAAGAGCGCGAATAAACTAAACTTCATAAAGTAACACCATACTATATTAGGACGATTTTTTCTGCCTTTTGCACAAAATTCGAAACATACGACGATAATTACAAACACATTGCTCGTTTTGCACATTTAACTACAGCAAAAACGCCCTGTCACTGATTTAATGACGCCCTGTCACTGATTTAATGACGCCCTGTCACTGATTTAGTGACACCCCAGCCCTGTCATTGACGCCTGTCACTAACAGTGACAAGTGTCACAAAAAAGTCACAACCCCTGTTGCAAAGAACTTTATAGGGTTCTTTGCTGTAACAGCATGCTTAAAACCTTGAAAGGTAAATAAATTTGGGGCGATTCAAGAACAGTGGCGGCTCGTGCCTAAAATTTCGGGGGGTGCTGCTCCAAATTTTAGCCTTTATTTAACATATATAAGTTGGCAATATATAGAAAAGCCACATTTCTAGATTTCCAGCCATTGTTTTGTGTAGAAAAACAAGTAATACAAATCTTAATTAGTAACTCCATTGTGACGTAATTTTCGTTACGCATTAATGTGCACGAATGTAAACAGCAGACGGTATCGTTTGGGGAATTTTGTTTACTTGCATGGCAACGGGCCAAACTCAATAACATGCGGTAATAATGTGGCACAAAAACACAGGTGACACAGACTCGAAACGAAGCGGATGTTAATACGGTAAAACACAACAACAATATATTGAACAAAATAGTAATAAATGAGTCGAAAAGTATTTCAGTTGGACAACATTTAAGAATAACTGGTTATAACAATGACCACTAACTAACACACTTGCTATTCAGTCATTAATATGGTCATGTTTCATTTGAGTAACTTATAGTCACAGTCACTGTTTCAACATATCTCATGACACTTCACAGATTATTGCCACACACAAAAAACTAGCCATAAAGCTTTTTATTGGTATCATAACTGACAAATTTAACAACCACATTACATTTATGTCAGAACTTGGTTATTTAAACATCTTTTCTTTAAATTTTTGTCTACAGACTAATAATTGTCTTTCAGTTTGCTTATAATTCCTTTTTTGCGATACTCCTTCAAGCTTTGAAATTACAACACTCTCACTTAAATTTAACCCATATGATTAAACCTTGTGCTTCCTTTTTAAAGTGCAATACTCCTCCAAGCTTTGAAATTTACAACACTCTCATTATGGGTCCCCTTCCCTGAAGGGGACACATATTGTTTTTGTCCGTATTTTTTTTTCTTTTTTTCTTTTTTTCTTTTTTCTTTTTTCTGTCTAACGCTGGTTTGTGAGACGCATTTGGTCAAGAAAGAGTGCTTCAAATTTATTCAAATTTGGACATATGTTAGATATTAATCCAAACTTGGACCACCTGAAGTTTGACCCCAAATTACCCAGCGGTTCACCCACAGGCCCCCGAAACGTAAAATTTTTAACGCTGGTTTGTGAGACGCATTTGGTCAAGAAAGAGTGCTCCAAATTTATTCAAATTTGGACATATGTTAGATATTAATCCAAACTTGGTCCACCTGAAGTTTGACCCCAAATTACCCAGCGGTTCACCCACAGGCCCCCGAAACGTAAAATTTTTAACGCTGGTTTGTAACGCTTGTTTACTGAAGAAAGCGTGCTTCAAATTTATTGAAATTTGGACATATGTTAGATATTAATCCAAACTGGGTCCACCAGAAGTTTGATCCCAAATTACCCAGCGGTTCACCCACAGGCCCCCGAAACGTAAAATGTTTAATGCTAGTTTGTAACGCTCGTTTAGTAAAGAAAGAGTGCTTCAAATTTATTGAAATTTGGACATATGTTAGATATAAATCTGAACTTGGTCCACCTGAAGTTTGACCCCGAATGACCCAGCGACACACCCACAGGCCCCCGAAACGTAAATGTGTCTAACGCTCATTTGGTCAAGAAAGACACTGTAGGCAGAAGTCCCAAGAGAGTACGTTTACGAATAATAGGACAGAGCGGGAGGGCTCAGCTTGACGTTGGACAGACGTTTTACGAGACGTCGTTTCGGTGATTAGAAATCAGCTGTTTTGCACAGCAATGCTATGTCGTTTTATTAAGTTATCACTCACATTTTCAGTTTTGACAAAGGTTTCACACCTATGACGATTTAAACCTAATAAGCGTGCTTCGGTTTCGTATATGTCAAGCAAAACTTTCTTAAACAAACTAAATATGAAAAAATAAACTTGAATTTTTTGCAAGATAAAAGTTTTTTTTAAATGCTTAGTGTCAGGTTGGCCGCTGCATGACCACGGGTTACTTAAGGTCAATTAGTAGGTATTACTAACACAGTTCAGAACTTTCTTACGTCATAACGTAGCGTTTTTTTTTTTAATCAAATACTCAAGGCATGTATATATTAGGTCAAACGGTGTTGTTGAACACCAAGGACGGCGTGTTATTGAAAACGGTGTCAAAAGGTCAAACAGTCGCTTGGTGTGTACACCCTAAAGGTTACTACAGGTCAATGGTACTCGTTTGCGAAACAAAGTTAAATGAAAAACTCGTTTTGCGAAACAAAGTTAAATGAAAAGTTATGTATACACTTGCAGCAAATCGCTTTTTAATTGTCTGTAACACAACTGTTACAGCTTTCTAGAAAAAAATTGTGTTTAAAACCCGACCTTGGACGACAATATCTGGGTCAAAGCAAGAGATTAAATTGAAAGTATTTGTTTCGTTCTTTTTTATTGTTTTTGTAATTATACGACAATAATAGTGCAAAAAAATACAAACAAAATTTTTTTATTGTTGGGTTAATGCTTTTTAAAAATTTGTCCTTAAGAATTAAAAAATCACCGCAACATTTGTTTACCATAAATCCGCAAAAACCCGCATGTGGGGACCCATTAGTTTTTGTTTACAAAAACAATCATATGTGTAGATCAAATGATATGTATAGTAAATTGGTAAATATCGTATAGAATATATAAAATGGAAGTATATCAGAAAGCCACTCTTCTAGTTTAAATTTAACCCATATGATTAAACTTTGTGTTTCCTTTTTACAACCAAAATGAATCATAAAGTTATAGTTTGGGCAAAATAATTGACAACTTCTTCCTTGATTTCCAAATGACATCTAAGAAACTGTTTGTTTTTATTTAGTGCTAGCACTGCAAATGCAAGTCTTTTGGAAATAATGGTGTCCCTTAAAAAAGTTTGCATCCTTTTCAGTGTTGAAAAGAAGTGTTTTGCCTTAAGGACTCTGGGAAATTGCAAAAAGGATTTTTCATCTTAGTAATTTAACTTGTCATCATCGAGATTATTTTCAAAGTAATCATGAACATCAGATCTACAGAAACATGTTTATTTCAGTAACTAGCTTTTCTTTGTCAACAATAGGATATGCTTGGTGGTCACTACTATCTCCTCTGTAGAATGTTCATTCTTAAGAAACACTTCCTGTGAAGCAATTTAGCAGCTACTGTTTAGAGAAACAGTACATGTCCATTATATCAATACACATGATTGCACTTGGATGCAAATACTGTCCACATGGTGTGTTAAGAAACCAAAACTTGAAATGGTCATCACTCAGTTATTTCAAAAATCCTGTTGCTTCTGCAATTGTTTGTTCTGCATTTGATATTGCCTGAATTTCGGTGAGGCATTTAACTTCACAGTCACAGATCTATTTTTCTTTGGTAGCATTCAGAACTAAAACTGAGTATTTATTGTATTCCTGCATGACATATTTGGAGTAGCAGATGTTTTATCCCATTTTGTCTTAAAACTTTTTGATTCATTTATTTATTACAAAGGTTAATCGTGACTTTTCAAGGCGTTAGATGACCTTTCTTCTTTTTCATGGTGTTAGATACACTTTTTAATTCAATGATAACTGCAAAAACTGAAGCACACAGTCATACTCTAAAATACGCAATCTACGCAAACTATACGCAATCTACTAAAAAAATTAACTAAGATGTTGACGGTTAGGGCTATTAGGGTCAGGGTGAGGGTTTGTGATACAAATGACTTTATAATTTAATTTCAGATGCCTTTCAGGTCTAATTTTCTCACAAGTGTTAACGTGCGGTACCATACAGTGTTTAGTACCACTATTAAGCCCAAACTGGACATCTAAAACTAAATTATACTGTTATTTTTATTATAAACCCTCATCCAGACCCTAAAAGCCGTAACCGTCAACATTTTTAAAAGTTGCATACGTTTTATAAGTAGATTGTGTACAGATTGCGTAGATTGCGTAGATTGTGTATTTTAGAGGAGCCCCTCACTGCCGAACTTAAGAATGGGCTCCTCTAAAATACGCAATCTACGCAATCTACTTATAAAACGTATGCAACTTTTTAAAATGTTGACGGTTAGGGCTTTTAGGGTCTGGGTGAGGGTTTATAATAAAAATAACAGTATAATTTAGTTTTAGATGTCCAGTTTGGGCTTAATATGTGTTGAGAGTGGTACTAAACACTATATGGTACCGCATGTTAACACTTGTGAGAAAATTAGACCTGAAAGGCATCTGAAATTAAATTATAAAGTTATTTGTATCACAAACCCTCACCCTGACCCAAATAGCCCTAACCGTCAACATCTTAGTTAATTTTTTTTAGTAGATTGCGTATAGTTTGCGTAGATTGCGTAGATTGCGTATTTTAGAGTAGCCCCTTAAGAATATAGTACACGGGTTTTGCTTTGGCACATAATAAACCCGGAACAGACCGGTGTCTTCGAATACTACAGGTCCACTTGGTACGCTAGGTACATCGCTTGGTCCGCTTGGTACTTCGCTTGGTAATTCGATTACTGCAGGTAATGCATTTAAATAGGGAAAAACGTGGCCAAAATTTAAATGCTGCAGGTAACTCGTTTGCACTCGAAGAAACTCGTATTTAGTGCAGGTAACCTTTTTTGACACGACGAAACTTGTAGTTGGTGCGACGTAACTCGAAAATGCCACAGGTAACTCGTTTGAACTCGACCGAACGCGTAAGCACTGCAGTACTTCGCCAGGAACGTCGCTTACTACAGGTAACTCGTTTAGACTCGACTAAACTCGTATTTAGTGCAGGTAATCATTTTGGACACGACGAAACTTGTAGTTAGTGCGACGTAACTTTAAAATGCTACAGGTAACTCGTTTGGACTCGACTGAATTCGTATTTGGTGCAGGTAACCGTTTTGGACACGACGAAACTTGTAGTTGGTGCGACGTAAACTTAAAATGCTACAGGTAACTCGTTTAGACTCGAAGAAACTCGTATTTAGTGCAGGTAATCATTTTGGACACGACGAAACTTGTAGTTAGTGCGACGTAACTTCAAAATGCCACAGGTAACTCGTTTGGACCCGACCGAACTCGTAAGCACTGCAGTACTTCGCCAGGAACGTCGCTTACTACAGGTAACTCGTTTAGACGCGACTAAACTCGTATTTAGTGCAGGTAACCGTTTTTGACACGACGAAACTTGTAGTTAGTGCGACGTAACTTTTAAATGCCACAGGTAACTCGTTGTGACTCGACTAAACTCGTATTTAGTGCAGGTAACCGTTTTTGACACGACGAAACTTGTAGTTAGTGCGACGTAACTTTTAAATGCCACAGGTAACTCGTTGTGACTCGACTAAACTCGTATTTAGTGCAGGTAACCGTGTTTGACACGACGAAACTTGTAGTTGGTGCGACGTAACTCAAAAATGCAGTAGGTAACTCGTTTTATGTGACGATAATCAATTTATAAATTGCTGCAGGAAACCCGTTGTGGTGCGATCAAATTCCATGAGGCTAAAACTGATCTACTAAAAAATAACAAAAATTTTGTTGACAAAACTTTTGAATTTCGTGTTGTTTTTAGTGTTGTCATTAAAGAACTTAAAACAAGACACAAACGAACGAATACAAGAAACATAATCAACAAACACTGTAACAAATTACTATGAGAACCCGTACAATAACATTTCACTTTTGCTGCTGGGTTTTGTGGGATCGCATTCTTTGCGTTTGATTTTTCATTTTCCCTTCTGTTTTCGGTGGCACTTTTGTAAGTAATTGCGGATTGCCTTGTTTTCTATGTTTCATAAAATTAAGAAAATGCTGTTGTTTTTCTTTATCTGTCTTCTGTTCCCATGCGTAAAACTGATATTGGAATACGGTAAATTCCGGTGCAAAATGCAATGGACCCAATCCCACGAATGCTTTTTTGACGTCAGTGTATTGAACTTTGGACAATACCATGCAGCATCTCTATAAGCTGTGGCAGTTTTTGTTGTTTCCAGTTAGTTTTTGATTTAATGACGTGGTTCATTGACTCGGCATTGTTATTTGTCCAAATATACCCAACCTCCTTTTTCAAATTCCACACCTGATCTTTCAGAAGTGGTAAAAAACGATGTTCCACGTAATGCAGAAGCTTAGGCCATTTTTGGCAAAAACTTCTTAAATTCGCTTCATGTCCAAAATAGTCAACCTCTTCTTCGCTGTTTACAACGGTGAAAAACAAAGCTTGTAGCGATTTTCGATCATCTGCTAATAATCCAACATTATCGACAGCATACCGCAGCAAGTTCTCTTTTAAACGCTTGCTGCGTAGCACCTGCCGACATCCATGGAACGCCTGTAGTGCAGCTTTGTGCATGGCCTGCTCGTCGTCAGAGTCAAAAATCAAATTTTCAAACGTGCCACCCACAACTGCACTTAAATTGGCGACGAAATCAAAAAAAGTGGTGAAATCTGAACGACTGTGCAAAAAAACTGGTCCCAAAAATATGGGATGTTGGCCTGTAGAGGTTTTAATTACGCTAAGATTTTTGAATGTCGTGACTGTCACATGGATTTTACCCAAATTGAATGTTTTGTCTGTACAAAATACCGTTTTACCTGAAAGGCAAAACCGTTTAAAGTCACATACTTGCTCGTCTGTGTAAAGGTGGACACTCACTGGTACATCCTTTCCATGTGTAACCCGTCTTACGAAATCATGTGTTACGGCCATGTTTACCACTTCTATTATTTCTTCAGCGTATTTCTCTATTTTTCCAGTGCTTGGATTGTGTTTGGTCTGGTCAAAATGTTTTTTTCTGTGCAGTTGATTTAGCCCTCTTAGACTCTCCAAGGGGTTATGTCGGTCCTGAAGTTCATCGTATACTGCTTTTGCGCTTTCACCTCCTTTGAGTCTGTTGCCAACCTCCTCAAGCATTTCCGGTTTTGTTCTTACATAAATGTGTTTTCCATCTTTTGTGTTGCCGTGCGGGACATGGCCAGGATGGATTCCAAGATATTCTGCGACACCAAGGTGTGGACCAATTGACCTTTCCAACCACGTTATTTTGAATGACTTGTCGGCTTGAGTTTGCAGTAGTACACACCAACTTTAACTATATCATCTGCTTTGGGTTGTGGTTGCACGCTTCTGAACGTATTTGTCTTTGGATTTCGGATGCAAAACTTTCCCCTACACAAACGCACAAACGGTAGTAAGTAATGCTTGTGTACTTAAAATCGCATCAAGCTCCACAGTCGTCTGCAAACTTTTTCTGAAACTTTGCATCTGTCTTTCTACATTTTTTGAATTATTAAATACAAAGTATGCGTTGTTCTTGATACCCTTTGGAATTGTGTGATGGAAATGGACCGAGCTTTTAAGGAGTTCGACCACATTCCGGGTCGGCAAAAAACTTGCGTATTTTAATTTGCCTGTTTTTGAGCTGTCAGCTTGGCCTTCGTCGATGGCACCGTCGACCGCAGCTTGATGACTGTCTATGTCACCTGATGAAGAATCAGTGGATTTAGGCGGTGTGGTCGATGGGGAATAAACTAAGGGGGGTTTCGTTGATGGGGAAGAAATTAAGGGCGGTTTCGTCGATGGGAAAGAAATTAAGGGCGGTTTCGTCGATGGGGATGAACCGTCGACTTGAGGCACATCTTCGACAAATAAATCGTCGCCACTAATTTCCATTGAATCATTTTCCAAATAATCCATTGAGTTAATTTGAATGGCGTATGTGGGTAACGTCTCTGCATATGGCAACAAAGTGGTCAGGAACCCAAGTTTTCACAGACCTAGTGCTGATTTTTGTCCACATAATCGAAATAGGTTCGACTGTGAAGAGCTGTGTCAAAATTATTCGATTTAGACTGCCAATGGTTTTGTCCAATGGTCCATTGCACGGTGGGTAAATACTATTAATGCCACGCCCAATGACATTACTTAAAGCAAGAATCGTCCAAGCACTTGAAAACGCTCCATTTACCTGCACTAAATTCAAGTTCGGTCGAGTCGAAACGAGTTACCTGTAGCATTTAAAAGTTACGTCGCACCAACTACAAGTTTCGTCGTGTCAAAAACGGTTACCTGCACCAAATGCGAGTTCGGTCGAGTCCAAACGAGTTACCTGTAGCATTTAAAAGTTACGTCGCACTAACTACAAGTTTCGTCGTGTCAAAAACGGTTACCTGCACCAAATGCGAGTTCGGTCGAGTCGAAACGAGTTACCTGTAGCATTTTAAAGTTACGTCGCACCAACTACAAGTTTCGTCGTGTAAAAACAGTTACCTGCACCAAATGCGAGTTCGGTCGAGTCCAAACGAGTTACCTGTAGCATTTTAAAGTTACGTCGCACTAACTACAAGTTTCGTCGTGTCCAAAATGGTTACCTGCACTAAATACGAGTTTAGTCGAGTCTAAACGAGTTACCTGTAGTAAGCGACGTTCCTGGCGAAGTACTGCAGTGCTTACGAGTTCGGTCGAGTCCAAACGAGTTACCTGTGGCATTTTCGAGTTACGTCGCACCAACTACAAGTTTCGTCGTGTCAAAATTGGTTACCTGCACCAAATACGAGTTTCCTCGAGTGCAAACGAGTTACCTGCAGCATTTAAATTTTGGCCACGTTTTTCCCTATTTAAATGCATTACCTGTAGTAATCGAATTTTCAAGCGAAGTACCAAGCGATGTACCTAGAGCACCTAGTGCACCAAGCGGACCTGTAGTATTCGAAGGCACCCGGAACAGACGACTACGTGATTGGTGGAGCTGTGCGAGCCGCAGCACCCTGTCGCCTATTTCGCCCGGCATGTAGCTTTTCCAAGTGCGCATGCGCACAACTGCTAAACGTCATGAAACGTCACGAAACGTCAGGAAACTGGAACTGCAGCTCCAGCATAGATAACTTATTAATTTCATATATTTTTACATTTTTTTTGTTAAAAAGGTGATTTTTTTTTCAAAAAAAGGTGACCAAGGGGCAAATTATGCTTATTATATATTGCTAACAAATAAAAAAAATAAAAGTTATATTTGATATTATATTAGGAGTATTAAGTAAAAATATTAGGGGGTGCTGCAGCTCCGCAGCACCCTAGCACGAGCCGCCCCTGTTCAAGAATATGAGAAGGGTGTCAGTGGAAAGCTTTTAACTTTAAGGGTCCTACTGCTACGTCATAGCAGTGATGGGGAGACTCGAGTCACCTTTTCAAATGACTTGACTTGACTCGAGTCTTAAGGCCCGTTTACACTATGCTTAGCGGCGCCTAACCTAACCTTACCTTGCAACCCCTTCCGTTTACACTGTGATTTTCGGTGCGTACCTAAGTGTACTAAGAAACATACTCGACGTCATTTTTAGCTCACAGTGACTGTTGATGAACATAAATCATCGCATAAATTGATTGTTACCTATTCTAGATCGAAAAAGCTTTACATAAATGTAAATTACATCATAGTTTGTTAGTAAACATGATTTTGTATTTTGGTAATCATACAGGATTGTTTGAGATGTTGTTGTATAGGGTGACACTAAAACGCTGAATGGGCGGGACGGGCGGAATGGAGGGCGGGACGTCGCGGGAGATGGCGGGACGTCGTGAAAACCGCTATATATCGGGTTAAATTGCTGACGGTTGGAGCTATTAAGGTTGGGATAAGGTTTTATAATAGAAAATCATTAAAAAAAATTCCGCCGAACACTACATTCCGCGCCCGAAACGTCCCGCCATCTCCCGCGACGTCCCGCCATAGCATTTTTGCCTAATGTCAGGAAATAGTTGAATAAGTTTTAGGCAGGGACATTTTTTGATTCATATAGCCTACTATTATAAAACCTCAACCTAACCCTAATAGCACTAACCGTCAGCAATTTACCCGATATTGAGCGGTTTCCGCGACGTCCCGCCCATTCAGCGTTTTAGTGTCACCCGTTGTATAGATTGGTGGCATGTTTATCTTACTTTTATGTTTCTACAACATGTAGTCCACTGTGCTAGGGTAAATGTACATTTTAAATGCAATTAATTACAATATTTAAACACAAAAAACAGAACATGAAATTATAACCATGTAATAAATAATTAAATTGAAGGCAAATGGCGTGCCATCATTTATTTTGCCCAAATCAATCAACTTTTTCAAATCAGAAACCACTACAGCGATATCACGAACCGTTTGCGCAGGTTCAAGCAGCTTGATACGCAGAAAAACGCTCGGCAGGCGATCGCTCGCTCATTTCTACCACTGATCTCTATAAACCCTGGATTGCGCTACTGGCCGTCACGGTTGAAGCAAATTGAAGCGTAATGGCGGCTGCAAAAGGAAGCCCCAAAAATGCATTGCGGGCAATGGGGAGAGAGTGGAAAAATGACGATAATTTTTGTTTTAGGCATTTGTATAGCGATTTTTGCAGATATGATTTGTAGATTAATAGGACGCATGTATTCCAGTGTGTAATAACCTATAAATATGCGTAGATTGACTGTGATGTGTATTAGTGTAGGTGTGCTGGATATACGTTATTAAGTTAGTGTTGAAATAAATCATTACTAAGTGGAAATAAATGTTTTATTATGCAATATAAGTGGTTTGCGTGCTTTTTAAGGTATTTTAGACATGAATCCAACAAGATGGCTACTTCCTTCACACAAGATGATGTAATTCTTTGTGTGACATTACCTTGTGCTATTCCAAACTGTTGTTTTTGACTGTTATCAAACTTCAGGAAATTGTGACCAACATGTGGAATAACGTTTTAATTAAAATCACAAAAAACTAAAATAATATTTCAACTATTTTAACACTTTTTGACTTTTTTTCTCGATTGAGTGCATTTGGTTTTGGTCTTTATTATCTTGCCATGGTGATATTATGAAATTTTGCAATTCCATTTTACATTTATGATAAATTTGTTTCCAAACATTTCAGACATAATAGGGTTTATATTTCTTCAATAAGCAACCTTTATTGTCTCTGGTAAAATTCCACTGGAATGTTTCAGTCTCCTCCCAAACCCTCAAGCTTTATGACACTGCCAGATTACAATCCAACCTTTTTCGACAACAAATACACTACAGAGGGATTGGAATCAGATTAAATATTTTGTGTGTGTATACTGTTCTACTTCCACTGTGTATGTTTTGTAATCATTTCTGACACTGCCTGTGACATGATATGCTGCACATTTTAAACTTAAACAACTTTGAGGTTGTTGTTTTTTTATTTTGTGAATGCACCATCTGTTATAATGGTGATCATCTGACAAAAAATACAGGATATCTGTATAAAGTTGGCTGGTGTATTTGTTGCCTTCAGTCCTGTTTCGCAAGAATTTAAGTGATAACTGGTGTACAGGTGTGTTTTTGCAGAAAATTGCTTATTAAGTAGAATAAAAACAATATTTCATGATTCTGACTGAAATAGTACATAAATAGGCAACTCATTTGGGTAGTTAAACTCATCCACCCTAACTGCTATGATGTCTTAAATGCATTTATATGCACATGTATCTCTTTGAGATATGAGATTTTAAGAGTTTTAGTTTGAGAATTCACAACATTAGAAAAAAATTATTCAACACATGTTGGTTGCAAACAGAAAAAGGGTAGATTAAATGAGCTAATTGTGAGCTTACTAGATTTATGGTTTGTAACATAGAAGGAAAATAATGTTGAACCTACTACAAAAAACTTTTAAACAGCCATATTTTAGCTCCAAGACTTTGCTGACAATCAAAAACAGCAGTTTGGATCAGCACAAGATGATGCTAAATAAAGTATCACATCGTCTTGTGTGAAGAAAATAGCCATTCTTGTTGGATTTGTGTCTTAAATATTAATAAATGCATGTAAACTACTTATATTGCACAATAAAACATTTAGTACCACTTAATAATGATTTATTTCAACATTAACTGAATAATGTATTCCCAGCACACCTACACTAATACACATCACAATCAATCTACGCATATTTATTGGTTATTACACACTGGAATACATGCGTCCTATTAATCTACAAATCATATCTGCAAAAATCGCTACACAAATGCCTAAAATAAAAATTATCGTCATTTTTCCACTCTCTCCCCATTGCCCGCAATGCATTTTTGGGGCTTCCTTTTGCAGCCGCCATTACGCTTCAATTTGCTTCAAAAATCACCCAACCGTTCAACGGAGTAGCGCAATCCAGTGTTTATAGAGATCAGTGATTTCTACGTGACATGAGCGCCCGAAATCAGTCAAGCGCGAAGCCAGACAGAAAAAATGAAACAAACAAACTTACGCAGGTTTGAGCGAGTGCGATACGCATAGTGTAAACGGGCCTTTAGTTGTGAAAAGACTCGACTCGACTTCGTCTTAGTAGAGACTCGACTAGGACTCGTTATTTCACCAACAAAACGGAAATTTCTTGTAATGGATAACCTGTTCAGTTGGCTTCAACTAAACAACAACAGCAATATACTGTGCGATGCGAAGTTATTTTTGCCTAATTTTAACGTAACGAAGTCGCTGCTACATACACAAACTTTCTTACGCTGGCATTATGCGTTGTACTTATTGCTTGGGTTGTAAGGTAATCGAATGCAGTAGCCTACATGTCAAGGCTAAGTATTCGTTTTTAAGCGCTAAAAGTACTGAACAATAACGCTTTAACGCATGCAGTAAAATATGAATTTTTAGTTTTCAAAAACTTCTTTGAACAGATTAACGTATTGACTGTAATAAAGCGGTGTCCGTTTTAAGGTAAAAAAGTCACCATTCATTAACCATTCAAATGGAATAACCATCCATACCCTTCTTAACCTTTTCTTGCAAAAACTTTTTGGGACTTGCCTTGACTCGAACCGCTAATGACTTGACTCGACCTGAGACTCGAACCTCATTTCACTTGACTTGGGACTCGAACCCCTACTGATTTGACTTGAGACTTGACTGATGGGACTCGTTACCCAACCCTGCGTCCTAGCCAATAATGCATACACATGCTAAATTGTATAGGTCTCGGACAAAAAGTTATTTTGCTGAAAATTCTTTAATCGTTTATTTTACTATCAAGGTTTTGCCATTTTTTTAGAATTCTTATTTTCGGAAAGTGTTTACAAAAAGTTGTAAAATTCAAGGGCTTAGCCGTCACTACACAGCCAAAATGGTGCATATGCTAAATTGTATAGGTCTTTTACAAAAACTAATTGGAGATCCCGATCAAAACGATAGCATTTTATATTAATAATAAGAAGCTGTTTTCAATTTTAAAATGAATTTTTTTGGAAACACTGCAGAAAAATATTTCTTCGTTCTCCCTATTTTCATTTCGTCAGAATGGTGATAGTCATTTGTGCCGGCGTGGAAACTGGAAAGTGGTGATGTTTCCTGGTACTTTTTCGTGTTTTGTCTAATTTCATTTGCACTTAAGGCACATTTGTATGATTCGTGCTTCTTAAAATGGCCGATTCAAGCAAAACCAGGTAAAGGCGCGACATTTTAATTATTTCAAACTACTTGTGTTTCGCCGACTACATGCTGTTAAGTGTTGAAGTATGCAGTTAAACTTATAATACCGGCTTTGGAAAGTTAATACCGGCTTTGGAAAGTTTTACACTTGTCTTAGGGTTGAACTATTTTTTTTTGGTACATAATCATCATATTGGTAGTGTTGTAATTTACATTTGCCACTCTATATTTCAATTTTGTTACATTTACATTACACGTTACTGTTTTTTTTCAGAAGTTCTCTTCATGATGGTGGTGAGTTGTGAGTGGCCTACAATCAGCTTTCTTGTAAATGCCTGTAATTTTTTTCCGTGTAGTGTAGAGATTGGACAGTACCTGATTTTTAAGTACCAATCAGACGATAGGTACTAAAATTTTTATACCATTGAGACCAAGTACTTATAGTTTTGTAATAGAGTCCTTTTCGAGAAATTTAGAAAAAAGCTGTTCTTGATTCTCAAAAAGTAAATAAAGATTTTCCCACAAGAAACAGTGTCGTATATCATACACAGAAAGGAAATGCGACACCTCTTCATTTTCCATTCAATCTTGCTCCCAAAATGCACTAGGCAGATTAGTTTCCTTCTATGCTCCCAAAATAGCAATTTCTAACATGTGTTGTTGCTAAACTTTACCTGAATTTTTTTTTACGTGCTTGAGAAAAAAAAATAGTCAAGAAAATCGAGTAACCCTATTGCATACCTGTGGTTTATCTGCTAATGACAGAGTTTTAACAATTTGTTAAAACTTGATGTTATATTAATCTTTTCACACAATTAGTGGCAGACCCAGCAAATTAAGCAGAATAAATGAAGAGCATCAAAAGGGAAATTTTCTAAATTATTTTGTTGGAAAGTTTCTGGATGCACCCCTGCGCACAATATCCCGGCAATTACACATACATAGTTTCCACATGCTAACATGTAGCTTCCACTCATTACTATGAAATTGTATTTGGATATTTTACCTTCAGTCAGTTGTTGCCAGAAATAGCAACATTTTTCTGAAATTTATCAAGATACAAGGTTTAAATCATTAACATGCAGGAGTTATCTTAAAGCCAGACCCCTATTTACTTTTGCCAGCCTTATCTATTCCTTGATTGTGGCAGAGCAAGGGTTAGAATATTATATAATCTGCACAAATACACCCAGTTGTTTGGTGTGCTGGTATAATAAGACTGTATTGTAACTTGTAAGGTACCTGAAACTGCTATTTAAAAAAATTGATCCTAAACAGTTGTGATGGAGCACATTTATGTTCTTAAATGATGGCCTAGAGCAGGGCTTCTCAAACTGTGGGTCGCGGAATATAATTTTGGGGTCGCGAAACATCGTGCGTTATTTGTCATTGTCACATTAAATGGTTTACACGGGTAAATTTATTGTTTAAAGATTATTCTCGTGTATAGGCTATACCAGGGGTGCACAAGTGCGGCGACAGAGACGAGTTTATTAAAATGTATGTACTGGTGGCCTTGACGTAAATAAAAACTCTTTTGCCAATATTTTGATTTTCAAACTGCTTTAAGCACATTTTGTGGAGCTTAAAGAAGTATTGCCAGACTAGAAGCCATATGCGCCAGACTTTTAATGCCTATTGTGTGTAAACAATGCGAAAAAGCAGAAACCACAAGTGTTACAATATAGATTATGACGTCATAAAAGCTAACACTGACAATCTGGTATCAAGTTGGAAATTAATTTAGGCTTTTTAGGCGCTATCAGATGGTGTATATATAATGTATAAGTATTTCTTTACATCAGTATTTTTGAAACACAAGCAGGCAATTGGCGGCCGTTGAGAAAATAAATATGCGGCCGTCATAGCGAAGAGGTTGTGCACCCCTGGGCTGTACCCATCAAGGGGTCGCGTAGAAACTTCTGTTTGAAAATGGGGTCGCAGAGCTAGAAAGTTTGAGTAGCCCTGGCCTAGAGTGCTATGATTTAGTGATAAGTATGCCATGATCGCTGGCCTTAATATACATTTCAGGGCAAATCACAATATAAATGTATACATGTAAGAAGTAAAAATTCTGGCCAATTTGTTTTAATTGCTGCAATGTATGTGCTTGGTGAAACATGCGGTCACCTCACAGTTTTGATGTGGATGTTATATATGCAATGACTGCTTCGAACATTAATTAAATTATTACTCAGAGAGGTATACATTACAACTATTGAACAGTAGTAAGTTTTTGTAGATTAAACATACTATGACATGAGTTACTCCTAAACTGTTTGTAATCTAACACATGTTAAACAATATGTTTGAAAAAAATATCACCCCTTCACAGTCCATCTTTTTAGTGCCAATTCTATTTTAATTGGTAAGGGAATGTTTTCTTTTTGTACTTAAATAAATTTTTCCATATGTTTTTATGAGGAGAGCAATATGTGTAGCAAGTGTTTGATTTTGAGCCCTATTTTAATTATAGTACAATATAAATTTAATTGCAACTACTGCTAAGCACCATGCAATTATAATCAGATGGTGCTCAAGATAATCATTTTTAAAATTACAATCCTTTTTTCTAACTTATACATACAAATTGCTTTCAGTTGTATCTTCCAATTCAAGCAAAAAAACACCACAAGCCAGTAAGAAAAAGGTGGGCTTACCTTTGTTACTATAAATGATTTTTATTTCCTGGACTTTTAAATATTTTTATCGGTTTTGTTTGACCTATTGTCCTAGTGGTTACTCTCTCCGGAGAGCAAAATGTTTTTTAAAGGTGTATTTATAAGATTCTTAACATACCACAAAAATGTTTAAGGTATTTGGTCTATTACAAATGTACTTTATAAAGTGTGCTGTTTAGGTTTCAATTTCTAATTTACTACAAAGTTGCAATTAGTCCCATACCCAATTTATCTAGCTTTGTTGTGCCTGATTATATATCAGTGATGAGGAGACTCGACTCGAGTCTGGCTCGAGTTACCTTTTTAAAAGGCTTGACTTTACTTCAGTCTCAGTTGTGAAAAGACTTGACTTGGACTTGTCTCAGAAGAGACTTGACTCGGATTTGTTTTTTCACCAACAAAACAGAAATTTCTTATAACGAATAACCTGTTCAGTTGGCTTCAACCAAACAACAGCAGCAATTTACTGTGTGATGTGAAGTTATTATGGTTCCCCTTCTGTTTTTGTCCGTATTTTTTTCTGTCTAGCGCTGGTTTGTTCCATGTGTTTGGTCAAGAAAGAGTGCTTTTAATTTATTCAATTTGGACAGATGTTAGTTATTAATCCAAATTCGGTCCTCCTGATGTTTGACCCCAAATGACCCAACGGTTCACCCACAGGCACCCAAAACGTAATTTTTTTAAACCGGCTGTACTAACTAAAATACTTTTCAAAGAGAGTTTCATGCTTTGTTGGTTGGCGCAATGTAAGGTATTCTAAAGATTTTTTTCAACTTTTTATAGGATTTACCCATTTTTCACGCCTTAAACCCATGAAAATTAGTTTTTGTCTAACGTTGGTTTGTTCTACGCATTTAGTCAAGAAAGAGTGCTTTAAATTTATACAAATTTACAAAGCTGTTAGGTATTGATCAAAATTTGATTCTTCTAAAGTTTAACTCCGAACGACCCAGCAGTTCACCCACAGGCAGAATTCCCAAGAGAGTAACTCATTGGTTTACGATTAGTACGGCAGAGCGGGAGGGCTCAGCTTGATGTCGGACAGACGTTTTACGAGACGTCGTTTCAGTGATTAGAAATCAGCTTTTTTGCACAGCAATGTCCTTTTTTAAGTTATCACTTACATTTTCAGATTTGGCGAAGGTTTCACACCTATGACGTGATTTAAACTTGATAAACGTGCTTCGGTTTCGTAAATGTCAGGCAAAACTTTGTTAGTCAACATAAAGATGAAAAAACAAACTTTTTTGCAAGATAAATGTGTCAGCTTGGCCGCCACATGACCATGGATTACTGAAGGTCAACTAGTAGGTATTACAACAACAGTTCAGAACTTTCTTTCGTCATAACGTAGCGCTTTTTTTGCTTAGGATCAATTTAGGAATCAATACTTAAGGCATGTATAAATTAAGCAAAACGGTATTGTTGAACACTTAGGACGGCATTCTATTAAAAAGGTGTCAAAAGGTCAAACAGTCGTTTGGTGTGTGCACCCTGAGAGGTTACTACAGGTTAATGGACTTGTTTTGCGAAACAAATTTAAATGAAAAACATACACTTGTAGCAAATTGCTTTTTAATTTAAAGTGTCTGTAACACAACTGTTACAGCTTTCTAGAAAAAAATGTGTTTAAAACCGGACCTGGGACGGCAATATCTGGGTCAAAGCAAAGATTAAGTTGAAAGTATTTGTTACGTCTTTTTTAATGTTTTTGTAGTACAAAAAGAATACCAACAAATTTTTTTAAATGTCGGGTTAATGCTTTCCAAAAATTTGTCCTACACTGCAACATTTGTTTAACTTATATCCACACAAACACGCATGTGGGGACCCACTCGTTTTTGTTTTCAAAAACAATCATATGTGTCGATTAAATGATGTGTATACAAAATTGGTAATATAGGATATAGACTATATTATATAAGATGGAAGTATATCAGAAAGCCACCTTTATAGTTTTTACTAATTTTAGGTTGGTTTAAGGCAGTGGTTCCCAAACTTTTTCATATTTTTTTCAAAACGGTCCCTTTGCCATTATTTCGAGGGCTCGCGGTCCTTAAGCCTAAATGTGTATTTCATAAAACTGAAAGTTGATTGCAGGATTTTAGCTAGTTATGCAAAATTGTGCATAATCATCATTGAAAGACAGCATGTGACATCACAAACAGGACAAAAAACACGAACAATTGCATTTTTGATAGATGTCATGTAATAAAGACCATTGTTTAGCAATGGAGACAGTCGATTCTTAATTCTACTTTGATTTAAACTTATTTAGTGGCACAAACTGCTGCCAAATAAGATTATAGAATTACTTCAACCGCTTCGCGGTCCCCCCAAAATTGCCTCACGGACCCCTAAAGGACCGCGGACCCCAGTTTGAGAACTGCTGGTTTAAGGTAATCGAATGCAGTAGGCTAATGTCAAGGCGTATTCGCTTTTAAGCGCTTATATTACTGCACAAACGCTCTAGCCCATATAGTAAAATATGAATTTTTTGTTGTTTAAAACTCCTTTGAACAGATTGATGTTCTTGTCCATGCTGTTTAATGAGTGTCAGTTAATGTGTTTCATCAAGTTTGAGCTTACTCTAAGAAAGGGATGTTGATGGGATATATTTACTGTAATGAAGCAGTGTCCATTTTAACCCTTTAACTGCTGAATTATTTTTAACAAAAATTAATGTTTAGACATGCTTCTGCTTTGTAGGGTTTTGTGCAAAATCGATAGAAGATAGGCAAAAACTTTCTCTGGGAAAGCTGTTGGGTATAAAATTTTCTACAATTTAAAGATAAAAATTTTTTCGATGACGTCATTTCAATTCTATTTTTCCATAAAATTGCAGTTTATCGGTGTTTTTCGTTACAATTATTAGTTCCAAGTTGTTTTACAAACAATTTCTTACAAAACTTGATGTGTGTTTTTTCGATAACGTCATTAATTAGCTCATGGCGTCATAATGATCAATTTTAGTTTCTTATTTTTCTGTAGTAAAGCATAAAATTAATGTTTTTGAGGGTATGAAACTTGTTTTCAATAATAATTTTTGGCAATCTTGACAATTTACGGACTTATTCAAACGTTTACTAAATACCTGTACACACATAATTCATTTACAAGTGTTTGTACATGGGATGTTTATTATGTATCATTACACCACAACATGTGCAAGTTTGAAACACAGTTCACAGAAGTTAGCAGAAAAAACACAATTCCAAGCATTTCCAAGGTACTTTGCACTGATTCTTCGGTATTTGTTGTCCATTCATGAGGAGAAATCCTACCATTTGACAATGTAAATGCAGTTGAGGGCCAGATATAATCAAAATAGTGGTCAGCAACCACAAACTTCCTAAGTCAAAATGCTTCTACAACAGTTGTTTTCTTGATAAATTACTGCTGTCACCACGAATAGTAAAGCTAAACTGACTGATGCAGCAGTATATTGAAGCAAACCAAGGCAAATTTACTGCCCAAAACTACCCACTTTCAAGCCCAATTCAGCTGAACACACATCAAATTGTAAACAAATATCGCCATAACGCCCTTACAGAGCCCTGAAACAAACTCCAAACAGCTGTGTGTTAATCAACCAAGCATAAAATAACAAAAAATGGCTGCAAAACATAAATCAGAAAAAAAAACACGTTTTTTCTAAATTTTGACTTTCTCCTTAGTGTAATTAATTTTTTTCAAATACTAACATATCCTTTTTTGTCGAATAAATTGAAGCTAATATGCATAAGCTTTCAAATGCACCCCAGTTGCAAAAAATATCCGCACTAATACGATTTTTATTGCTGATTAGAACCAGGCATGTGTCGGGGCGCATAAATGCGCCCGCCGCAGTTAAAGGGGAAAGGTAAAAAAGTCACCATTCTTAAACCATTCAGATAGAATAAATATCCATACCACTAACCTTTCCTTGCAAAAATTTTTGGGACTTGCCTTGACTCGAACCGCTAATGACTTGACTCGACTTGAGACTCGAACCTCATTTCACTTGACTCGACTTGAGACTCGAGCCCCTTCTGACTTTACTTGACTTGGGACTCGAACCCCTACTGACTTGACTTGAGACTTGACTGATAGGACTCGTAACTGATAATTATGGGTCCCCTTCCCTGAAGGGGACACATATTGATTTTACTCAAATTGTTTGTTTGTTTTTTCTTATTTTTTTTTCTTCCCAAAGTTTGTCCGACTCGTTTTTCCATCAAATGTTTCATGAATTTGGCTGAAATTTACACAGATTGTAGATATAGTTATGTAGATGTGCATCCCACTTTGTTTTTGTTGATAACCCCAGTATTTACCCCGCTAGCCCCCTAAAATGAGTATTTTTTCCCCAAAGTTTGTCCGACTCGTTTTTCCATCAAATGTTTGATGGATTTGGCTGAAATTTACACAGATGGTAGATATAGTTATGTAGATGTGCATCCCACTTTGTTTTTGTTGATAACCCCAGTATTTACCCCGCTAGCCCCCTAAAATGTTTTTAAACAGTGTCAGAATTGGCTGAAATTTGGATTTCTTGTATAGTATGCCATTTATTGGTGTCGATTGTTGTGTTCAACCCTGTAGTCCTAACATTTACCCCACAAGCCCCTAAAGTGTAAAACATATTTGTATGTTACTGGGCACCACAAACGATAGATTTCTTTGGCGCAATAGTGTTACAAGGGCAACCAGTTGTATGTTGCTCGTTGGTGAGTTGCTTGGTGGTCGTTTTTGCGCCATGGCAGGTAGGGGCTTGTCAACAGCCCTATGACGTCAGAAACATTAACGGTTGTTGCTTAAAACTCCTCTAGTGGTCAAAATTTTAAACATTGGCGGATTGGGCTGAAATTTTGCAGTACTATTGATTGAGTCATTGCGGTTTTTATATATTTTTTAATTTGTGTGTTGAACCCAATTAGTTACCCTACTAGCCCCCTAAAATGTGTCAGTTTTTTAAAACGTTAAATAGGACAAGTCAAGTGGGGTAAAAAAAACAATTTTTGGAAACTTTGTTGCCAAACTTTTATTTTAGGCAACAAAAGGTCAATTTTTCTTTCCAACAAAGCTGATAGGACTACTTTTATAGTTATGTGACAAGTTTTTGATTTTACTAAAAAACAAAAAAAATATTCGACAAAAACTGTTGTTCTTTTTTAACCCGAAAAAGGAACAAAAAAAACAATGTCGGGGTAAAAAAAAAACAAGTGGACATAAGGACCATATAAAAAAAAAATTAAGTGGCAGTTGGAACTTCAATTCAATTATATGAACTTAATAAACCATCTTAAAGTCAAAGATAAGACAGAAATTTCATTAATAACTCTGTTACAATAAATAAGCCAAAAAAACACGAGCCACATAAAATTCTTCGTTTTCGAAATTTTACAAACCAAACTTACAGCAGTTAGTAAAGTGTTTGTAAATTAATAAAACACTTTGAAATTGGTGCTAAGACTTTCCATGGCTTTGTACCTTTATTGCACTGCATTTATTGCCTTTGATTTGGTCTTTTTTGTCATTTACTGGTCTTTTGTTGGTGTGCAACTAGGTTTAAATAGAGCTCACCCACTTGCTGACCGGTCATGTAACCTAAAACCTTATTGAAATAAAGTTTAATTTTCTACCCCAAACTGCTTGAATTGCCACATAATGATTTGATAACCTCTTTTTCTTACTTTGTAGCATTTTTCTTTAGGCCTGGATCCCAATTTGTACTTTTAGCCATGCAGGTATACTTTTTGGCAAAAATTCCTTCAAAACTGGACCCCCAAAGCAATTTTATACAACTTTGGTTTAAGTACATGTTTTATAGGCTTTCTTTTTTATTTTCTAAACTTCCAGGTGACAAATAAAAATGTTTGGGCAAAAAAAATTTTTGGGGTGCAAAAAATACATAGTTTTTTATTACCCCATTCCTATAGAACCGTTTGGGGTAAAAACGAACAACAAGATATCTGAAAAAATTTAGAAGCTAGCCAAGTGGAGTTTTTTTTGTTTAATAGGTCATAGTTATGACACAACACACAACAAAGGTCATTGACACCAAACTTGTAATAAAAAATCTGCAGGAAAGTTTCTAAAGGTTGTTGAAGACTTTTTAACATACGAATTTTACTACTGTTGTTTCAACCTGTAGAACATTGCCTAGAAACAAAAATCTGAAAATGGTTTATGGCTTATTTTTTAGGGAGAGAACAAATACATCCTATGAAAAAGAAAGCATTTAAAAAAAATTTTTGGTTTAGCTGTGAGGGTATTGTTTTTTTTTACCCCAACTTCAGCAAAAATTTTTTTTACCCCATTTGACTATACTTCAAACAATATCTGGGGTGAATCTAATTTTATAGTTCGTATTCTACATAGCATTATTATTTAAGCCCAGTGCCGGTCACTGTGTTTTACCTTACAACACCCGACTTTCTCATGGTTATCTCTTGAATTGCATTATTTTCAACTTTGCATGTGTGGGGACCCATGAGTTTCTGCCAGCAGAAACGACTAAAGTTATAAAAGACGGTGACTAATATGGGACCCAATACAAAATAAGCATAGGAAATATATTTATGTTTTAAAATAGGTTATAGTGTATATGCAGGGGCAATATGTGCTAAGCCACCCTTCTAGTTTTCCCAACAAATGATAGGCTATGATTTGGGATTCACAATCCACATACAGTTAAGCCATTTAAATTTGTGTGTGATACAAATGTATATATATATACCGTATATACTCGCCGATAGGTCGCAATATTAGTTTTGTGTTAAAAAAGTTTAATTTAGAGTTGACTCGCACATAAGTCGCACTGAAAATCTAGGGATTTAAAAGGCCCGTTCCCTAGCTTTTTTGCATAGATAACTTCCTATTTTTTGTAGGGTTTAATATAATCAAAATATGTCAACAAAGCGGGAAAATCCAATGCACGCTGAGCGGCTGCATGTGCGTGTGCGCTCATGAAACTGTCTCGAATTGGTATGTGCGTGCACATGCGCATGCACCCGTTTTCGATAGAACCACAGTGGCAATAGCACATTTCCACTACAATTCGCATCTATAACGCACACCCTTAATTATGGGTCCCCTTCCTTGAAGGGGCCACATATTGTTTTTGTCAGTATTTTTTTTTTCTTTCTTCTTTTTTCTGTCTAACGCTGGTTTGTAACACTCGTTTGGTAAAGAAAGAGTGCTTCAAATTTATTCAAATTTGGACATATGTTAGTTAATAATCCTAACTTGATCCTCCAGAAGTTTGACCCCGAATTACCCAGCGGTTCACCCACAGGCCCCCGAAATGTAAATGTGTCTAACACTCGTTTGGTCAAGAAAGACACTGTGGGCAGAAGTCCCAAGAGAGTAACTCACTGGTTTACGATAGCAGGAGGGCTCAGCTTGACGTCGGATAGACGTTTTACGAGACATCGTATCGGTGATTAGGAATCAGCTGTTTTGCACAGCAATGCTATTTCGTTTTATTAAGTTATCACTCACAATTTCAGTTTTGGCTAAGGTTGCACACCTATGACGTGATTTAAACCTAATAAGCGTGCTTCGGTTTCGTATATGTCAAGCAAAACTTTGTTAATCAAAATAAATATGAAAAAATAAACTTGACATTTTTGCAAGATAAATGTTTTTTTAAATGCTCGTTGTCAGGTTGGCCGCCGCATGACCACGGGTTACTTAAGGTCAACTAGTAGGTATTACAAACACAGTTCAGAACTTTCTTTTGTCATAACGTAGCGTTTTTTTGCAATCAATCAATACTCAAGGCATGCATGAATTAGGTTAAACGGTATTGTTGAACACTAAGGATGGCATGCAATCGTAAATGGTGTCGAAAGGTCAAACAGTCGTTTGGCGTGTGCACCCTGAGAGGTTACTACAGGTCAATGGTACTCGTTTTGTGAAACAAAGTTAAATGAAAAACAATTTGTTATGTATACACTTGTAGCCATAGGCGCCCACTTGCTAAAATCGGCGGGGAGGCAGAATTTTATAACTCGGTAAAGACGAAAATATTTTCAGCCTGGACGTCACCTAACGTCGCAAGTTACACCCTTTGCAGTGTTTCTGTACTTGTATACATAACATTAGCAGCTGATGCCGACCCAACTATACAGTAATACATTTTTTCTTTCCCCGCAACAATTATTGCAAAGCATGTTTTATTTTTCCGCAACAAGGCGCACATGCGTCTAAAAAGCCAATATAATAATCTTTTCTTACGTTTCTAGGTCGTTTGGTTGGTTTCAACCATGTTTTCTATTTACACAGCAAATTGCATGTAACGCATTTATGTTTAGTTTTTTTTAAATGAGGAATTACCAAAGTAAAGCCCGCGAAGGTATTTGTTCTAAATATATACCTTGGAAAACAACGAGTTAACCGTTGAAAGTTAATTTGCTACGAAAGTGTTCCCACAACAACATGTGGTCTTAAGTTTACCTAGTTTTACACTTCACAGGACGCATAAAAATGATCCAAAAACAGTTTGTTACATCACATACAAGACTTAAAGTATCAATGCTTTCGTTACTGTGCGTATACAGGTGCCTTTCTTTGTTAATTGTGATGACATAAATGAGAAGTTAGTGGTTTATGCCACATAATTTTATTGTTCGGCAGTAGCGCTATCTCTTAATAATATTGCTCCTGCTGGTCCCACAAAACCGCTTTGTAGACCACAATTGCGGAACGGCGCTGCGTTTGTGCTTGTAAGCTATGTGGTCGTCTAATGTCATTTTCATGTTATGCGGCTCACCCTGAAAAAAACTAAAAGCTACCCCCTTTGTAAACGATGTCAATTTGTGTCGATGTTGCTGACCGAGTTTTAGCAAACACTTCTTGCATGTTTTTATCCAATGGCTCATTGCATATAACCAGGGTTGCCATCGACATGGAACTCGAAATATGGACACACGAACAATTGGACTTTCATATCAAACGAAATAAACGTTTTTGAACAAATCTTTGCATTTATACGAGCTTCGACATACCACATGTCATATTTTTTGCCAGGAACAATCTGTTTCAACTCCTTGTTCGTAGAAAACACGTAGTGCATCTCACGACAGCCCAGGTCTAGGTTTACTTTTAGGAGGGATTTGACTTGTAATTGTTAAAAATAAGACAAAATAAGGACTCGTCAAACACGAGGACAGTTCTTAGAAATAAGGACAAAAACTTTTTCTAAGACATTACCCTTTAAAATAAGGACAAATCTTAGAAATAAGGACGGTATGGCAACCCTGCATGTAACACTTCAAGTATACGTTTGTGACGTAACAATATCGGTTGTTTGATTTTTCAGAAAGGTTTGTCTGTTCAAACGAGACAGTCTTTGACTGTGCAGTAGTACAGAGTTACTACAAAACTGTATGTGCATAAATTAACGCAAAACTTGTTTATGGCGTAGTCAGCGACACAGATACCCGGGGAGGCGGCGCCATAAGTGGGCGCCCGTGCTTGTAGCAAATTGCTTTTGAAATTTAAAGTGTCTGTAACACAACTGTTACAACTTTCTAGAAAAAGAGTGTGTTTGAAACCTGAATACGAACAAAAAATTTTTATTGTTGGGTTAATGCTTTCTAAAAATTTGTCCTTAATTTTTCTAAATTTTTGCCCTAGATCTAAAAGTCGACACAACATTTGTTTACCGTAAATCTGCACAAACACGCGTGTGGGGACCCATTTGTTTTTGTTTACAAAAACAATCATATGTGTAGATCGAATGATATGTATAGTTTGGTAAATAACATATAGATAAATTGGTAAATAACATATAGAATATATAAAATGGAAGTATATCAGAAAGCCACCATTCTAGTTTTTTACAGAAAATTAGTATAAAATGTTGTGCATTATACTCGAATAAATACGTTATATCCGCCCAATAAGCCGACCCCAGAAAATTAGGTCAAAAACGTAAGGTCCTGAAAATCGGCTTATTAGCCGGAAAATACAGTACTTGCAATAGCCGAAAACTTTCAATTTTGTTTCGACTTGGTGGCGATTTGCACTTATGTCGAGCGGATTGGTCGCACCTATATTTTTTACAAAAATATATTATTAAATATATATATATTAAAATGGAAAATCCGTGTATAGTTTGTTTCATTGTTTTGCTCAGGTAATTCGCCGATTAGTGAAGAATGCCAAAACTGGTGAAATAATAAAAACTGAAATCGTCAGAATTGACAGCAATGGAGAAACAACAGTTACATCCTATCCAGCAGGAACAGAAGTTCCCAACTTGGGTTATAATAGCACTTCAGGTATAATAGCACTATTTGACTGCAATAAAACTAAAATGTTAGTTACTTTTATGTAATGCAATGCATTTACAAACAATAGATTTCAGAGAAATGTTTGTTTGTAGAACCTAGCAGCAGATCACCACTTACCACTACAGATGGTTCATTCAGGTAAATAAAAAAGGGTTTGTGTATCTTTTATGTGCAACTTTACCTTTATTACAGGCCCTGAACGAGACACAAAGCCCTTATTCTGAATTTAAACAAGAATGATTATATTGTTATGTTGTGTAGTTTACCTTCTCCAACACTCTGAGCAAATCTCAAGTAAAAACAACCAAACTATGTAACATAGTAATTAGGGTTGTTCATAGTAGAATATTCAATACCGGTTATATTACCAGTTAGCATTTGATGCTAATGACTATGTTTATGCAATAAAAAATGTGGTGAGTAAACGCTTCAAAGTTTAACTTTTTAGACGTAGTACAGCTCCATGTAGCTGATAAACTCACCAAGCTTTAATTATTATGGGTCCCCTTCCCTTTTTTTTCTTCCCAAAGTTGGTCCGACTCGTTTTTCCATCAAATGTTTGATGGATTTGGCTGAAATTTACACAGATGGTAGATATAGTTATGTAGATGTGCATCCCACTTTGTTTTTGTTGATAACCCTAGTATTTACCCCGCTAGCCCCCTAAAATAGGTATTTTTCCCCCGAAGTTTGTCTGACTCGTTTTTCCGTTAAATGTTTGATGGATTTGGCTGAAATTTACACAGATGGTAGATATAGGTATGTAGATGTGCATCCCACTTTGTTTTTGTTGATAACCCCAGTATTTACCCCGCTAGCCCCCTAAAATGAGTGTTTTTACCCAAAGTTTGTCCGACTCGATTTTCCATCAAATGTTTGATGGATTTGGCTGAAATTTACACAGATGGTAGATATATTCATGTAGATGTACATCCCACTTTGTTTTTGTTGATAACCCCAGTATTTACCCTGCTAGCCCCCTAAAATGGGTGAGTTTTTAAACAGTGTCAGAATTGGCTGAAATTTGGATTTCTTGTATAGTATGCCATTTATAGGTGTCGCCATGGCAGTTAGGGGCTTGTTAACAGCCCTATGACGTCAGAAACATTGACGGTTGTTGCTCTAAACACCTCTAGTGGTCGAAATTTTAAACATTGGCGGATTGGGCTGAAATTTTGCAGTACTATTGATTGATTCATTATATAGGATATAGAATATATACATGTTACAAATTTAGGAAGGCTACCTGTTTTGGTTTGTTTTGAACATCTTAATAGCAATGCATTGTATTGAAATATTTCACTGAGGTCTAACTATATTTATGTGCTGAGGGTGTTTAGTGAATATGCGTGTTTTTGTGTAGCCTTACCTGTTTTACACTATTTAATGAAGTTCCACGCAGTTTTATAACCAGAGTGAAATTGAACAAGTAGTAGAGCACTGATCTTACAAGACCATTCCAGTGTGGCTCTAACATACTTAAGTTATTTTATGAAACTTTTCTTATTGCATGTAGAAAACATGATGTTGGGCCCAGTGTTCCAGCTACTGTAGCAGGAATTGATGATCTTTTAGAACAAGAAAAAGCCCTGACATTGTCCTCCAACAAGACAAGCAAGGATCATCAGCCATCGAAAGAAAAAAAAGTAACTGACATTTTTAATCTTTGACAATTTAAATTCTAAGAATCTTTTATTACAACTCTGCTACTGAATGTTGAAATTTAGCGTAAAATGCCTGGGTCAAAGCAAGAGATTAAATTAAAGTATTTGTTACGTTTTTTTTAGTGTTTTTGTAATTACATGACAATAATAGTGAAAAAAGAATACGAACAATTTTTTTTATTGTTGGCTAAAAAATTGTCCTTAAAAATCTAAAAATCACCGCAAAATTTGTTTACCGTAAATCCGCACAAACACGCATATGGGCACCCATTAATATTTTTTTACAAAAACAATCATATGTGTAGATCAAATGATGTGTATAGTAAATTGGTAAATATCGTATAGAATATATAAAATGGAAGTATATCAGAAAGCCACTCTTCTATTTTTTTTCGAAATAAATCTTTTGAGATTGGTAATATGTAACAACATGCGATATAAACATGTTTGGTGTCCCCTAAGATATTTATTAAAGCCTTTCAGAATTTTGCTCACCCAGATATGGTAACCCTAGGGTAGGTAAATGTCTGCATTGGCTATATAGTCAAAATACCTTTTTTATTTTTTCAGACTGATGAAAGTTTGGAGAGTACACTTATAACGATCATGAAATCCAAAAGGCATCGTGAACCAAAAAGTAGAAAGCGGGGCTTAGTTGCAAGTACAATGCCCAATCATCAAAGTGATGAAAGTAGGAATGATAAGTCCTTTGGCTTTTTTTGGTTTGGGGTCCGGACCCCGCTTTTAAAAAGTTTTGCTTGGATTAAATAGGCCTGAAATGTTCTTTTTACTGTTGTGTTATAACAAGAGCCATTATCTCAAAGAGATGCACCATCATTAGGATGTACAAATAGCTGGGTATTCTAGAATATTTGTTTTGAATCTAGAATATCGAATCCAATTCTGATATCATTTTGGTTGTGCAAGCCTTAATCTTGACAACAATAAGAGCATGCCAGTTCAAATACACCGGCGTTTTTTAACCTTTTGGGAGGTGCGTAACACTTCATGCATTAAATGATCTTGCAGAACTCCAAAGCAATTGTAATCCTAATATTACACAACAATAAATGTTGAAAGCAGATAATTACTTGGAAGCCCATAAAAGAAAAACTTTTACACCCATCGTTAAACCAGTAAATTTTGACAGGTGTTCCGTGGAACACTAGGCAAATTAATAAATTATTAGCAGAACCTGATGATCTTTCACGGAGCACTAGTGTCCCATAGAACACCGATTAAAAATCACTCTAATACACTATAAAACATATTATTCACAACTGCTAAAAAACAAAATAAAGACACAGAGAAATTAGCACAATTATGAAAGCTTAAATAAGCTATTGCTGCCAGGCATAATGTATGACCAAGTATTGCTCATCCAGCAGTTTTATTGTGAACAATCGACGTTTCGACGTCCTATACAAGACGCCTTCATCAGGATAATGACATAACTTGCAAGACAAATTTCTTTTAAAGCGACAAAATGCAAAACACACACATGTAAAACAGCGATAACAAGATCGCGCGGCTGCAAACTCGCACCACCGTAGCGATAAAACAAGCTCAGTGGTGTAAAAGTTAGGGTGAATATTGGGGCTTAGGGTGAATATAGCATTGTTTGGTAGGTTTTTTTTTGCACCCTGGCAGTTGGGGGTTTGTCAACAGTCTGTTATGTCAGAATCAGTAATGGTTGTTGCTCAAAACGCATCTAGCTGTCAAAGTTTTAAACATTGGTCGATCGGGTCAAATTGTGCGGGTCATTGTGGTATCATATGGGAAAAGAACCCATCAGTTTCCCCACTAGCCCACTAAATGAGTTAGTTTTCAAACAATGTCAAGATTGGCTGAACTTTGAATAACTTGTAGATTTTGCCATTTATAGGTGTCAATTGTCAACCCTTATGCCCACACATTTACCCATCTAGCCCCGTACATTTGGTGATTTTTTTAATAATGTTTAATTTGAATGAAATCTATTTAGCTTGTAGAATTTGCTATTCATAGATCTTGATTGCTATGTTTTACCCCATATCTCTAACATTTAACAACTAGCCCTCTAAAAATCGGTGAATGGTTTTCCCTGCTTGTAGAATTTGCTATTGATAGGTGTCAATTGTTGTGTTTTAATTTATTTTGCTGCCGTTTATCCCTTCTTTCCTTTAGAATAGAACATTAAATAGGACAAATGTCAAACTATGTATAAATTGAATCTGATTTCCATAGTATGCTTTTAGTACTGTTTACTGTATTTTGCCGTTATAAAACCGAACTTTATCATGGTTATCTGTCGAAATGCATTATTATGGGTCCCCTTCCATGAAGGGGACTCATATTGTCCTTTTTTCTGTCTAACACTGGTTTGTTACACGCGTTTGGTCAAGAAAGAGTAATTAAACTAACACAGATGTTCGTTATTAATCCAAATTTGATCCTTCTGAAGTTTGACCCCGAATGACCCAGCGTTTCACCCACAGGTCCCCAAAACAGACAATTTTTAAAACTGCTGTACTGAGTAAATACTAGCCTTAATGTGCTGAAATTTTAAACAATTGTTTGCAGTGCGTTACTTGTTTAGTATTTACCTGTTTGTTCGAATTTTGCCCTAATTGGCTAAATGGTTACCTTCACAGCTCATAATATGCGTACACTGTCAGTCGGACACAAGTCCCAAGTGAGTGTACGATCAGGGCGTTTTACTGCATAAAAACACACACAGTCCAGTTTTTTGGGGGGCATAACGAAGCTTTACTGTTTTTGATCAAATCAAGAATCCATACTTAAGTCATGGATAAATGAGACCAAACGGTATTGTTGAACACTAACTGCAGGCTATTAAAAACAATGTCAAAAGGTATTTAAATGGTCGTTAGGTGCACAGTGAGAGATTCCTACAGGTCAATGGTACTCGTTTTGCGAAAAAAAGTTAAGGGAAAAAAGTTTGTTATGTATAACTTTGTAGCAAATGGCTTTGTAATTTATAGTGTCTTTAATACAACTGTAAAGGCTATCTGGGAAAATTTGTGTTTAAAAACTGACCTTGGACGACAATATCTCTTGAGGTCAAAGCAAGAGATTAAACTGAAAGTACTTTTTTAGTTCTTTTCACTGTTTTTGTAATTATATGACAACAATGATGCAAAGAAAATACAGACAAAACATTTTTAGAGTTGTGTTAATGCTTTCTAATAATTTGTCCTTAAGAATCCCAAAAAAAAAACGGAACATTTATTTTCCGTAAATCGACACATACACACAAACGCGGACCCATTCGTTTTTGTTTGCAATAACAATCGTATGTGTCTATCAAATGATGTGTTTAGTAAATTGGTAATTAGGGTATAACATAGGCACTCACTTGCTTAAATCAGGGGGGGGGGGGTAGAATTTTATAACTCTGTAAAGAAACTAATGAATAGTAGCACTATCTGGCTCTTAATAACTTTGTAGCTCCTGCTGGTCCTGCAAAAGCACTTTGTAAGCCACAATTACGGAACGAAGCGGCACTGTTTTAGGGCTTGCAAGCTATGTGGCTGTCAAATGTCATTTTCATGTCATCCTGCTCACCCTGAAAAAAATTTTGGTTACTTCTTTTTTAAAGTTAAAATGATATTATGTTGAATTTGTGTTGATGTTGCTGACCAAGTTTTTTTAAACACTTCTTGCATGATTTAATCCAGGGGTCACACCAAACTTTTTTCGCTAACGGCCGGATAATAATAATAATTATTCGAGCGAGCTGAATAGTTTACATGACCTAGTGCCGTCTTTCCAAACTTAGCCCACAAGGCAATTTTTATAGATGCGCCAAGATATGGTTAGCATCATGTTAGTATCACAAAAAAGGCAACTGTTGGCGCACAATTAACATTTGTTGTCTTGTCTGTGAACTGGCTTTGGATCAATCCTGGGCGTTGCAATGCTATGAAAGTAGATAATATCAATTCTACATGTCATGACAGGAAACTTTTGTAAGTAGTAGATTAATTATGGGTCCCCTTCCCTGAAGGGGACACATATTGATTTTACTCAAAATGTTTGTTTGTTTTTCTGTTTTTTTCTTCTTTTATTTTTCTTCTCCCCAAAGTTTGTCCGACTCGTTTTTCCATCAAATCCTTGATGGATTTGGATGAATTTTACACAGATGGTAGATGTAGTTATGTAGATGTGCATCCCACTTTGTTTTTGTTCATAACCCCAGTATTTACCCCGCTAGCCCCCTAAAATGGGTATTTTTTCCCGGAAGTTTGTCCGACTCGTTTTTCCATCAAATGTTTGATGGATTTGGATGAAATTTACACAGATGGTAGATGTAGTTATGTAGATGTGCATCCCACTTTGTTTTTGTTGATAACCCCAGTATTTACCCCGCTAGCCCCCTAAAATGGGTATTTTCCCCCGAAATTTGTCCGACCCGTTTTTCTATCAAATGTTTGATGGATTCAGCTGAAATTTACACAGACGGTAGATGTAGTTATGTAGATGTGCATCCCACTTTGTTTTTGTTGATAACCCCAGTATTTACCCTGCTAGCCCCCTAAAATGTTTTTTTCCCCGAAGTTTGTCTGACTCGTTTTGCCATCAAATGCTTGATGGATGTGGCTGAAACTTATACAGATGGTAGATATAGTTATGTAGATGTGCATCCCACTTTGTTTGTCCGGATAACCCTAGTATTTACCCCACTAGCCCCCTAAAAGGGGTGAGTTTATAAACAATGTCAGAATTGGCTAAAATTTGGATAGCTTGTAAAGTATGCCAATTATCGTTATTGCGTCATTGCAGTTCGGGGGTTGTTAACAGTCCTTTGACGTCAGAAACATTAACAGTTGTTGCTCAAAACACCTCTAGTGGTTGAAATTTTAAACGTTGGCAGATTGGACTGAAATTTTGCAGTACTATTGATGGAGTCATTGTGGTTTCCTTCGTTTAAGTTTGTGTGTGTTGAACCTCAATTAGTTATCCTACTTACTCATTGTTATCTATTGAAATGCATTATCTACAACTTTGCATGTGTGGGGACCCATGAGTTTTTGCTTGCAGAAACAACCAAGGTTATAAAAGACGATGGCTAATATAGGACCCAATATAAATAAGTGTAGGAAATATATTAATGTTTCAAAATATGCTATAGTGTATGTGCAAGGGCAATATGTGCTAAGCCACCCTTCTAGTTTTTTATTATAACAAAGTTATCAATACAATGTGGCAAACAAACAAAATAGGTCGCGGGCTGGCTGGCTGAAATGACCTCGCAGGCTGTAGGTTTGGTGACCCCTAATAATTAATCCAATGGCTCATTGCATATAACACTTGAAGTATACGTTTGTGACAGAACAATATGCATTGTTTGATTTTTAGAAGGGTTTTTCTGTTCAAACTAGACAGTCGTTGACTGTGTAGTAGTAACAGAGTTAATGCAAAACTGTATGTGCATTTTTTTGTAAATTTGTTTGTTTATGATGTAATCAGTGACTCAGATACCCGGGGAGGTGGCGCCACCCTGCCTCCCCATAAGTGGGCACCTGTGGATATAGAATATATGGAAGTATATCAGAAAGCTACCTTTCTAGTTTTAACTTTGCATTTGTGGGGACCGATGAGTTTTTGCCTGCAGAAACAACTAAGGTTATTAAGGATGGTGGCTAATATGGGACCCAATATAAAATAAGCATAGGAAATTTTAATTTTTTATGTATTGTATTTTTTATGTTTTAAAATAGGTTATAGTGTATGTGCAATGACAAAAATGTGCAATGACAAAAATGTGCTAAGTCACCCTTCTAGTTGTTGTTTTTTTTGTTTGATCCACCTGTTGCAAATTATGCAATCATCCACAAATGCGCTGTTAACCAATGAATTAGTTTTTACATGTTAAACTGAATGTACCTGTCAGTTATGTTGTCAATTATGTTTTGTCCAGAAAATGACAACAGTGATTTTGCTGGAGATACTGACTATAGAAGTATTGCAGCTAATGATGTAGGTGATGAAGAAAAACAAAAGAGACGCCAAGAAAAACACAGGTATATTAAAAAATATGATTATGATTCTATTTCTTTAACTATGGCTCCTCTTTACTAAGGATACACATGTTGAATTTACTTAATTTGGTTGTTTATTTTTGTTTTTTTCTCCCCCTGAAGTTTGTCCATGCTTCTATACCAGGATTTGAATGAAACTTTCACAGATAGTACAGATAGTCATGTAGATATGCCATCTGTATCATTTGACGCCATAGCCCCAGTTTACCTTACAAGCCCCCCCAGTTGTAAAATGTCTGATTCGCTGCAAGGCATCATGATTGAAAAATATCTGTAGTGTCATAGTTATATAAAGCAACAGAACATGTGTTATGTGTGATCTACTTGCATTTTGTCTTGCAATCTTATTGAATGTGGTTTGTATTTTTACTATTTTTTCAGGGAAGGGGACACATATTGTTTTTGTCCGTATTTTTTTTTTCTTTTTTCTGTCTAACGCTGGTTTGTAACGCTCGTTTGGTAAAGAAAGAGTGCTTCAAATTTATTCAAATTCGGACATATGTTAGTTATTAATCCAACCTTGATCCTCCAGAAGTTTGACCCCGAATTACCCAGCAGCTCACCCACAGGCCCCCGAAACGTAAATTTTTTAACGCTGGTTTGTAACGCTCGTTTGGTAAAGAAAGAATGCTTCAAATTTATTCAAATTCGGACATATGTTAGTTATTAATCCAACCTTGATCCTCCAGAAGTTTGACCCCGAATTACCCAGTGGTTCACCCACAGGCCCCCGAAACGTAAAATTTTCAACGCTGGTTTGTAACGCTCGTTTGGTAAAGAAAAAGTGCTTCAAATTTATTCAAATTTGTACATATGTTAGTTATTAATCCAAACTTGATCCTCCTGAAGTTTAACCCCGAATTACCCAGCGGTTTACCCACAGGCCTCCGAAACCTAAAATTTTTAACGCTGGTTTTTATTGCTTGTGCGGTAAAGAAGGAGTTCTTCAAATTTATTCAAATTTGTACATATGTTAGTTATCAATCTGAACTTGATCCTCCAGAAGTTTGACCCCGAATGACCCAGCGGTTCACCCACAGGCCCCCGAAACGTAAATGTGTCTAACGCTCGTTTGGTCAAGAAAGACACTGTAGGCAGAAGTACCAAGAGAGTAACTCACCGGTTTACGATAGCGGGAGGGCTCAGCTTGACGTCGGACAGACGTTTTACGAGACGTCGTTTCGGTGATTAGAAATCAGCTGTTTTGCACAGCAATGCTATGTCGTTTTATTAAGTTATCACTCACATTTTTAGTTTTGGCAAAGGTTTTACACCTATGACATGATTTAAACCTAATAAGCGTGCTTCGGTTTTGTATATGTCAAGCAAAACTTTGTTAATCAAAGTAAAGATGAAAAAAATAAACTTGACTTTTTTGCAAAATAAATGTTTTTTTAAATGCTCGTTGTCAGGTTGGCCGCCGCATGATCACGGGTTACTTAAGGTCAACTAGTAGGTATTACAAACACAGTTCAGAACTTTCTTTCGTCATAACGTAGCGTTTTTTTTTTACAATCAATTTAGGAATCAATACTCAAGGCATGTATAAATTAGGCTTAACGGTATTGTTTAACTTCAAGGACGGCGTGCTATTGAAAACGGTGTCAAAAGGTCAAACAGTCGTTTGGCGTGTGCACCCTGAGAGGTTACTACAGGTCAATGGTACTCGTTTTGTGAAACAAAGTTAAATGAAAAACAATTTGTTATGACAATATCTGGGTCAAAGCAAGAGATTAAATTAAAGTATTTGTTACGTTTTTTTAAATGTTTTTGTAATTACATAGTGCAAAAAGAATACGAACATTTTTTTTTATTGTTGGGTTGATGCTTTCTAAAGATTTGTCCTTAAGAATCTAAAAATCACTGCAACATTTGTTTACTGTAAATCCGCACAAACACGCATGTGGGGACCCATTAGTTTTTGTTTACAAAAACAATCATATGTGTAGATCAAATGATGTGTATAGTAAATTGGTAAATATCGTATAGAATATATAAAATGGAAGTATATCAGAAAGCCACTCTTCTAGTTTAAATAGTAATAAAACACTAAACTTGTTATTTTCATGTGTTAATGACGTCGCATGCCCACGTTTTTCTAAATAGTAGTTGTTCGTGCCAGCAGGTATCAGTAATATAGAGAAAGCAGAGTGTTTCGAGCATGTAAGGTCAAATTTTAGGACAATAGCATGGTAAAACCTATAAACAAGTTGTGTAACTGGTTAAATTGTTACTTTAATATAAACATTCAAATCAGTTGGAGTGTCATGAAAAACCACCTTGCATGCCAGCAGTTGCCCACCCCTGCACTAAAGCATTAACACAAGTAGCGACAAATAAAGGGATTAGGCAAACATCTGCCGTTACTGTTAGCATAAAAACATGCTTGGTTTAGCCTGCGACCAAAACAGGTAGGTGAATGGTATGCTGAACTTATAGATTTGTCGCACTTTTTGAGGCACATATGGTGATTCTATGCAAACTGCGCACAAAAACATTACATCACTGTGGCAGTCATCAATGAGTGGTGATGTCCATCCATCTTTTGTAACCTAGATATAATCCTCACTCTTTTTTTAAGTGAATTTGGACAGTTTAGCAGTACAATTTTGACAGTATGTTAAATTTGATGGTTCAAGGTGTGGACTTGTGAGTTTAACGGTGTAGCCCTGACATTTACTCCACTGGCCCCATAAAATGGGTAATTTTTTTAAATGAAGTCCAACTTTAATGACACATTTTCCCAATATTCCATTTTATGATGTCAACTGTTGTGTTTTTATAGGGATTTTCAAAGTAATTTGAATTTGGATTTGAATCCATTTTACATCGGGTAATTGGAATCGATATAAATGTGTGCTTGCGCCGTTGGTAACAAAAGATTTTTTCCAGTGATTTTCTTTGTGTTGGTTGGTTGTTTTTTACATTTTAAATGAAAAATAAGTTTTATAATGTATTAAACTGGTCTACTTTCTTTGTTGCCAAGGTTAATGACTGCACAGTTAAAAATAGTATAAGAATTGGATTTGATATTCTAGATTTGAAACAACTGTTCTAGAATACCTAGTTATTCTACTTTGAACATCCCTAATTTCTTACCATTCATCCCATCTGTCCTTAAAAACAATGTTTGAGTTGCATGAGATTTTGGTAGATTGTACTTCACATAGCATGATTGTGTTTGCCGTTGAAACACTAAACTTCCCTATGGATTTCTCCTAAAATGCTTTACAACTTTACATGTGTGGACACCCATGAGTCGCTGCCTGCGGAAACAAAGATTGTAAAAAAAATTGACTAAAATGGTACCCAATTTGATATAATCATAAGGAATATAGCAATGTCAAAAAATAGGTCATAATGTATGTGCAATTGCAAAATGTACTATGCCACCCTTCTAGTTTAGTACTATCATTGCCCTTTTGTCACCAACAAAAGGTAAATATGGGCCCCCTTCCATGAATGTAGATGTGTCATCTGCTTCATTTGTCTGGATTACCCCAATATTTACCTTGCTAGCCCCCAAAGTGTAAAACGTTTTTGTATGTTGCTTTGCACCACAAACCATTCGTTTCTGTGGTGTAATAGTACTATAAAGACAGCGGGACGACATATGTTACTTTTGTTTGTGGTCTGTTTTGAATATGTGGTGGCATGGGTATGTTAACAGCCTAATGACGTCATTTTTGCTTAAAACACCTCCAGTGGTCAAAGTTTTAAACAATAGCCGATTAGGACAAAATTTTACAGGACTGTTGATTGGGCCATTGTGGTTTGGCATTTTTTTAGTTTGCAGGTACAACCCCAACAGTTACACTACTAGGCCCCCAAAATGGGTGAGTTTTTTGAACAATGCCTGAATTGGATGAAATTTAGACAGCTTGTATTTGTTGTCATTTATAGGGGTAAATTGTTAAGTTTAAAAAAGTTTATTTTTTTTCCAAATAGAACATAAAATAGGACAACCTTTAAAAATGTGTGAATTGGTTTAAAATTGGATAGTTTGCACTCCGTATGTTTATTTTTGCAGAATACTACTCATTCTATTTAATCTTACAACACCAAACTTTCTCATAATTATGGGTCCCCTTCCCTGAAGGGGACACATATTGATTTTACTCAAATTGTGTTTTTTTTATTTTTTTTTCTTTTTTTTTCTCCCCAAAGTTTGTCCGACTCGTTTTTCCATCAAATGTTTGATGGATTTGGATGAAATTTACACAGATGGTAGATGTAGTTATGTAGATGTGCATCCTACTTTGTTTTTGTTGATAACCCCAGTATTTACCCCGTTAGCCCCCTAAAATGGGTATTTTTTCCCCGAAGTTTGTCCGACTCGTTTTTCCATCAAATGTTTGATGAATGTGGCTGAAATTTAAACAGATGGTAGATGTAGTTATGTAGATGTGCATCCCACTTTGTTTTTGTTGATAACCCCAGTATTTACCCCGCTAGCCCCCTAAAATGGGTACTTTTTCCCCGAAGTTTGTCCGACTCGTTTTTCCATCAAATGTTTGATGGATTTGGCTGAAATTTACACAGATGGTAGATATATTCATGTAGATGTGCATCCCACTTTGTTTTTGTTGATAACCCCAGTATTTACCCCGCTAGCCCCCTAAAATGGGTGAGTTTTTAAACAGTGTCAGAATTGGCTGAAATTTGGATTTCTTGTATAGTATGCCATTTATAGGTGTCAATTGTTGTGTTCAACCCTGTAGTCCTAACATTTACCCCACAAGCCCCTAAAGTGTAAAACGTATTTGTATGGTACTGGGCACCACAAACGAAAGATTTCTTTGGAGCAATAGTGTTACAAGGGCAACCAGTTGTTTGTTGCTCGTTGGTGGTTTTCTTGGTGGTCGTTTTTGCGCCATGGCAGTTAGGGGCTTGTTAACAGCCCTATGACGTCAGAAACAGTAACGGTTGTTGCTCAAAACACCTCTAGTGGTCGAAATTTTAAACATTGGCGGATTGGGCTGAAATTTTGCAGTACTATTGATTGAGTCATTGTGTTTTTTATATATTTTTTAGTTTGTGTGTCGAACCCAATTAGTTGCCCTACTAGCCCCCTAAAATGGGTCAGTTTTTTTAAAACGTTAAATAGGACATACTTTAACCAATATCTGGGGTGAATCTAATTTTATAGTTTGTATTCTACATAGTATTATTATTTAAGCCCAGTGCCGATCACTGTGTTTTACCTTACAACACCCGACTTTTGCATGGTTATCTCTTGAAATGCATTATTTTCAACTTTGCATGTGTGGGGACCCATGAGTTTTTGCCTGCAGAAACGACTAAAGTTATAAAAGACGGTGACTAATATGGGACCCAATGTAAAATAAGCATAGGAAATATATTTATGTTTTAAAATAGGTTATAGTGTATATGCAAGGGCAATATGTGCTAAGCCACCCTTCTAGTTATCTCTTCAAATGCAAATTATTTGCAACTTTGCATGTTTTGCTTGCAAACAACTTAAGTTTATAAATGACAGTGAGTGATATGGGACCCAACATAAAATAAGTGAAAAAAATAGGTTGTAGTGTATGTGCAAGGGCAAAATGTGCTAAGCCACCCTTCTAGTTAAATATATATCATTTGAGTTTGTGCACATTGCTATCAAACAATTGGATTTTACCTGTCATGTTTCTTGTGGTAATAAACACACTTTATGTATTACACACAAAGGTTTTTAATGGTCTTTTGTCCATTGTATTCATGTAAAAACATTGTATTTGTGTAAGACGAGCTTATCCATGAATAAGATATATACACAATGAAATCACTGGAGCACATAACTGCAAGTTGGGTAGGTATTTACTGTGTTGCGATCAAACAAGTATCATATATTACAGCAGCCGTTCCCAACCTGTGGGTTGCCTGACCAATTGGTTGGGTCGCCTATGGAAGTAGTTCTCCACTCAATTTAGGCCCTGAACCACCAGCACCAATAACATAAACTCATGCCAATTTTAGTACATAGTCTTGGGTGTTATCAAGGGGTTACTGCAGCAGAAATTTTGATTAGCTGTATTACAGTTAGTCTTTGTAAAGCTCCATGCCATATGTATCTCGTTTTATTTTTTGCTCTAATACAGTGATTTTCAACCGGTGATCCGTGAAAGATTGCCAGGTGTTCCGCGAGAAATTTGCTGGTTTAGATGTAGGATTTTGATGTTTTGGACGTCTATGATTTGACTACTGTTTCATTGCGAACACCGGTCGAAATTCACTAGTTCAATACAGTGAGATGAAATGGCCTTTTTTATCAAAGTATTTATCCGCCACCACCAGTTTGAATGTTCTGTAGTGATTGGCTTCATTTATTGTTTTGTAATGATAATCGTTGTCTAATAATAAACTAGCTGAATCGTGGGTAAACTGTTGACGGTAAGTGTAATTAGTATTGAACATTTAAACCCCATTCTGGCGTTCAGCAAAATTGTTTGCGTATAGAAAACGATGAATCAAGGAAGAGCCAGTGCTAGGCGAATATTTTATTTAGGTACTATACAAGTTTTGATGTTACGTTTTCATAAAACCTCCCCCCAACTTCAATAGTGTCATATGAGCGTTTTTATCCGTTTTATTGATTGCGTGATGTGCAATTTAGCCGTTCCCTCGATTTAGCGTTTTGGTGTCACCCTGAGCCTTGTTGTTTCATTGCATCAAATTTTCGTTTGGTGTTCCGCAAAACTATTTTAATGCAACAAGTGTTCTGTGGCTCAAAAAAGGTTGAAAAACACTGCTCTAATATATGTGGGGAAAAATGATAAATGCCTTGCTGGCATAGTCCATTGACACATGTTTGTTTCCTCACAGACCCACAGTAAGCTTTATTCGCTATTAAAAAAATTATATATTTAAACAACATTTTGTTTGCTTCAGGCGAAGACGTGAGAAAAAAAATGCTGAAAATGAAATTTCAATTAAAAAGGTATGTATTATTTGCTCAAATCTAACATACAGTATAAATGAACAAAATATATGTGTGTAATTTGGTTTGACCATATTTCTCTTACAAATTTAGTTTCATTATGGGTCCCCTCCCCTGAAGGGGACACATATTGATTTTACTCAAAATGTTTTGTTTTTTTTCTTTTTTTTTCTTCTACCCAAAGTTTGTCCGACTCGTTTTTCTATCAAATCCTTGATGGATTTGGATGAAATTTACACAGATGGTAGATGTAGTTATGTAGATGTGCATCCCACTTTGTTTTTGTTGATAACCCCAGTATTTACCCCGCTAGCCCCCTAAAATGGGTATTTTTTCCCGGAAGTTTGTCCGACTCGTTTTTCCATCAAATGTTTGATGAATTTGGCTGAAATTTACACAGATGGTAGATGTGCATCCCACTTTGTTTTTGTTGATAACCCCAGTATTTACCCCGCTAGCCCCCTAAAATAGGTATTTTTTCCCCGAAGTTTGTCTGATTCGTTTTTCTATCAAATGTTTGATGGATTTGGCTGAAATTTACACAGATGGTAGATGTAGTTATGTAGATGTGCATCCCACTTTGTTTTTGTTGATAACCCCAGTATTTACCCCGCTAGCCCCCTAAAACGTTTTTTTCCCCCGAAGTTTGTCTGACTCGTTTTGCCATCAAATGCTTGATGGATGTGGCTGAAACTTATACAGATGGTAGATGTAGTTATGTAGATGTGCATCCCACTTTGTTTTTGTTGATAACCCCAGTATTTACCCCGCTAGCCCCCTAAAATGTTTTTTTCTCCCGAAGTTTGTCCGACTCGTTTTTCTATCAAATGCTTGATGGATGTGGCTGAAACTTATACAGATGGTAGATATAGTTATGTAGATGTGCATCCCACTTTGTTTGTCCGGATAACCCTAGTATTTACCCCGCTAGCCCCCTAAAAGGGGTGAGTTTGTAAACAATGTCAGAATTGGCTAAAATTTGGATAGCTTGTAAAGTATGCCAATTATCGTTATTGAGCCATTGCAGTTCGGGGGTTGTTAACAGCCCTTTGACGTCAGAAACATTAAGGGTTGTTGCTCAAAACACCTCTAGTGGTTGAAATTTTAAATGTTGGCAGATTGGAGTGAAATTTTGCAGTACTATTGATTAAGTCATTGTGGTTTCCTACTTTTAAGTTTGTGTGTGTGGAACCTCAATTAGTTATCCTACTAGCCCCCTAAAATGAGTTTTTTAATTTAAATAGTTTTTACTCCATATAGCATATTTAAATATGCACAGTACCAATCACTGTGTTTGTCTTCTTAATACCAAACTTACTGATTATTATCTATTGAAATGCATTATCTACAACTTTGCATGTGTGGGGACCCATGAGTTTTTGCCTACAGGAACAACTAAGGTTATAAAAGACGATGGCTAATATGGGACCCAATACAAAATAAGCATAGGAAATATTATGTGCAAGGGCAATATGTGCTAAGCCACCCTTCTAGTTTCATGTAGGAATGCTTTTTATTCATCTATTTAGTTCAGAAAGAGTGCTTTGAACTGTATTTAATATATGATTATTAGTTCTGTTGATTTTTCCATTTTCACCCTTTTAACCTTTTACCTTTTTTGAAGTGAAGGATTTCTGTGTGAATGGTATTTCCTGATTATTATGGGTCCCCTTCCCTGAAGGGGACACATCTTGATTTCACTCTGTTTTTTTCTTTTTTTCCTTTTTTTTTCTTTTTTTTTTCTTTTTTCTGCCAAAGCGTTTCCATGCACTTTTGGCATGAAATCTTTGCTGGATGTGGATGAAACTTACACAAATGGTAGATATAGTTATGTAGATGTGCCATCTGCTTCGTTTGAGTTAATAACCCCAGTATTTATCCCGCTAGCCCCCAAAATGTAAAACGTTTTTGCATGTTGCTGCGCACCACAAACGAAAAAATTCTGTGGAGTAACAGTATAGTAAAGGTACCAGAGACTATGCTGCTTGTGTTTGTGCATTACTTGGTGGGCGTTTTTGCACATGCCAGTCAGAGGGGTGATAACAGCCTTATGACGTCAGATGTGTTAACAAATGTTGCTAAAAACACCTCTAGTGGCCAGAAATTTAAACATTGGCCGATTTGGATAAAAATTTACACCACTGTTGATTGGGTCATTGTAATTTCATATTTTTTACTTTTGGGTGTAGAACCCCATTAGTTGCCCCACTAACCCCCTAAAATGGGTGAGGTTTTTAAATGGTGTCGGAATTAGATGAAATTTTGACAGCTTGTAGAACTTGTCATTTATAGGTGTCAATTGTTGTGTTTAACCCTGTAGCCCCAATATTTACCCCTCTAGCCCCCTAAAATTGGTGAATGTTTTAAACAATGTCCGAATTGGATAAAATTTCAACAGTTTATAGAGTGTGCCATTTATAGTTGTCTATTGTTGTGTTCAACCCTTTGACCCCAACATTTACCCCACTAGCCCCCAAAATGCGTCAATTTTTTAAACAATGTCTGAATTGAATAAAATTTAGACAGCTTCTGGAGTGTGCCACTTATGGGTGTCGATTGTTGTTTTACCCTGTAGCACTATCATTGACCCCACCACCCCCTACAATCAGGTGCAATTTTAAAAGGAGCTGATTGTTGTGTTTAGCCTTTTTTCTCAGACAGAGAAAAACCTTGTATAAATGGAATGAATATATTCATGAATATATATTCATAACTATGAGAAAGTTTGTTGTTGTCAGATAAAACACAGTGACCGGTACCGAGCGTAAATAAATATGCTATTTGGATGAATGGAATGAAATTTGAATAGTTTGTAGTCCATACAGCATATTTATTTATGTTCAGTACCAGTCACTGTATTTTACCTTACAACAACAAACTTTCTCATAGTTATCTCTTGAAATGCATTATTTACAACTTTGCATGTGTGGGGTGCATTATTTACAACTTTGCAACCCATGAGTTTCTGCCTGCAGAAACAACCAATGTTATAAAGACAGTAGATAATATGGGACCCATTATAAAATAAGTGTAGGAAATATAGTAATGTTTTAAAGTAGGTTATAATGTATATGCAATGGCAATATGTGCTAAGCCACCCTTCTAGTTATTAATCCCCTTCAATTTTATCTTCATGTACAGGGTTGCACTGTTTATCACTAAACATCTTCCAAAACAGTTAAGAATGATTTGTTCCAGTTGTGTTAATGTGTCAAAAATACTAACTAAGTTTGGACATTGAATGATTTATGATGTTTAAAAGCTTTGCACTTTAATAAGAAAAATGTATTGATAAGTACATTTTTTGTTTTGTATTTCTTTACTATTTAAACAAGGATAATAAAAAAATTACTTGGGCAAGTCGATTGAAAGCTTTGGTTGAATGTGACAAATTGATTTCTTTCATTTCACACATTTGTGTTTCCAAACACATAATTGATATCACCCTATTAATACGTTAGTGAGACCCATTTGTTTCTGCTTTTAAAATAATTATGTTGTTTAATGTTATGTTACTATAGAGACTCAAATAAAATTTGTTGACAAATTTATGTATATTGTCGTATGGCAAATCGTGCATGTATATGAATAACCATGAAAAAGAGATACATATACTAGTTATGTTTGATCTTACAGGATATAAGTAAAGATGATAGCACTACATTTTTTGATCCTTTGCATGATGCTGAAGAATTATACCCCCTTGAGGAAGCTGAACTATTAGCAAAGCAATCACAAAAAGGTATCCCCAGAATTTCCCCACAAACTTTTTTTTCTTTGTTTAGTCTAATTATGATGTGCTTTCACCTTTTTTTATTCAAATTTATCACTAGGTTTAAAATAAATTGTCAATGTCACAACCAAATTACAACCATTGACCCAAGATGTTTTTAAAAACATAAAATATTGATCAGGTATTATAGTTTTATAGTCTTTAAGCTGTCAAGAATTTTGATATATATCTATGTACATGTTATCAAGCTAAAGTATGCCATTTTACTTGAATGCAGAGAAACGATTAAACTCATCGAAACCAGTAGTACATGAAAACATAGATGACGAAAAAATCGAGCATTCTGCAAGTGATGACATACAAAAGGACACTGAAAAGAAACCTAAAGAAAAGAAAAAGCACAAGGAAAAAAAGAAAAAGAAGAAGAAAAGCAAGCGTATTAAGAAAGAAGATTCAGATGTTGAAAATCTTTTTGCCCAAGATAAAAGTACCAAACTTTTAGAAGATGTAAATGATAATAAAGCTGAAAAAGATAGGCCACTTCGCAGCAGGTTGGTTTGTACTTTATCAACAGTCCTTTGAACTTGAGCAATAATAATAATTAAAGATTATCATTGATCCCTTCTCCCGTTTTTTTTTTTTTTTCTTGTGCTGGTTTGCTTCAAATGAAAAATAACTGCTTCAAATTAATTGAAATTTATAAACATGTTCGTTAGTTATACGAAGTTGATCCTTTTAAAATTTGACGTCGGATGACCCAGCAGCCCCCAAACCATGAAATTTTTTGGCCATTGCATGGTACCGCTTGCTGTGGTAACAATATCCTTTCTATTTTGTATAAAACAAGTTGGTAAAACTTGGTTGATTTGAACATAGCAACAAAAGTGGTCATCGAAACCGAGGTGAAAAGCATTACAGGTTTTTTTTATCATATGTGTATTGCGAAATTTGGAAACTGAGTTGTTAAACCTTCACTGCAACACAGCTTGTGGTTTTTTTGTCTTTGTAAAACTTTTTTGTCATATTTCAAAAGGTGGAAATTTAAGGAAAGTTGCAGCTTAAAGTAATAAATTGAAAGTCCTGTTTTCTTACAGGTCCAACAGCATTTCATCGATGTCATTATCTTCTATCTCCTCAACTTTCAGCGAATCATTTGACTTTGCAGAGGGGGATTTTAAAGTGATTCCAAATGAAAACTTCGACAGTGTATGTTTAGCATGCTTTTTGTAATTCTTATTGTGAGTGTATTTAGTTAGATATATCACATTTTCAGTTAGTTTTATCAAACTGTGAATAGTGACACACATTACCGCTTGAACCAACTAAGGGTTAACCCAGAGTTCCATAAAAGGTAAATGGTAATCAAATGTATGTATACTGAGTTGCTGACATGACAGTTTAGATAGATCAGGGTTGGAGAACCTGAAGGCTAAAGGCCCTAAACTTAATATTGCACGCTGCATCGGTCCAGAGTTGTATTTCGGGCGGGGGTTGAGCTTAGGTTTCTTCGAAAATATGTGCCTAATTCGGGCCAGACTTGTATTGTCTTAATAAATTTATCTAGCTAAGTAACCAGTTTCTGGACCTGACCTAATATCAAAAAGTCCAAAACGCCTTGTTAATGTCCAATTGTCTGTTGTGTTTGTTTTTTTGGTCTTTCCTGAGACTGCAATATTTGTTCGGACAGGGTTTTGGGCTTGTACTTTCGGGTTTGGGCTCCAATTTCTTCGTATCAGTGTTATTAATATTATTCATCTGAGTTTCTTATTATGGGTTCCCTTCCCTGAAGGGGACACATGTTGATTTTACTCGATTTGTTTTGTTTGTTTTTCTTTTTGTTTTTTTTCTTCCCTGAAGTTTGTCCACCCCACTTTGCCATGAAATGTTTGATGGATTTCGATGAAACTTTCAGAGATGGTAGATATGGTTATGCAGATGTGCCATCTACTTCGTTTGACTTGATAACCCCAGTATTTACCCCGCTAGACCCCGAAATGTAAAACGTTTTTGTAGGTTGCTGCGCACCACAAACAGAAAATTTCTTTGGTGTAATAGTATAATATAGGCATCAGAACATATGGTACTTGTGTTTGTGCAATACTTGGTGGACGGTTTTGCACATGTCAGTCAGAGGGGGTGTTAACAGCCTTATGACGTCAGATGTGTTAACGAATGTTGATAATGACACCTCTAGTGGTCAAAATTTCAAATATTACCTGATTTGGTTAAAATGAAACTGACAAGGGTGAAATTTTTAAACAGTGTTGGAATTAAATGAAATTTGGACAGTTTGCAGAGTTTGTCATTTATAGGTGTCGATTGTTGTGTTTAACCCTGAAGTCCCAATATTTACCCCTCTTGCCCCCTAAAATGGGTGAATTTTTTAAACAATGTCTGAATTGGATGAAATTTGGACAGCTTATAGAGTGTGCTATTTATAATTGTTGATTGTTGTGTTCAACCCTGTCTTCCCAACATTTACCCCACTAGCCCCCCAAAATGGGTCCATGTTTTTAACAATGTCTGAATTGAATGACATTGGGATGGTTAGTAGATTATGTCATTTTTAGGTGTTTATGGTTATGTTTCACCCTATAACTTTAACATCTACCTAACCAGCCCCCTAAAATGGGCGATTTTTTCAAACTGTGTCGGAATTGAATGAAATTTGGACAGCTTGTAGAATTTGTTTTTTATAGGTGTCGATTTTTGTGTTTCACTTTATTTTGCCACTATTTATCCCTTCTTTTCTATAAATAGAGCACTAAATAGGACAAACTTCAAACAATGTGTCAATTGAATCAGATTTTCATTGTTAGTACTTTTAATAGCATGATTATTTAAGCAAAGATCTGACCACAGTTTTTCTTAAAACACCAAACTTACTGATGGTTGTCTTTTGAAATGCATAGTTTTTAACTTAGCATGTGTGGGGGACCCATGAGTTTCTGCCTGCAGAAACAACTAAGGTTATAAAAGACAGTGGGTGGCATGGGACCCAATATAAAAAAGTGTAGGGAATATATTAACGTTTCAAAATAGGTTATAGTGTATGTGCAATTGAAATATGTGCTGAGCCACCCTTCTAGTTTCACTTAAGTTGTGATAAAAATCTTTTAGGTTGCCTGTTTACGAAACGAAGTCATCTACTTTTTATTTTGCTTTATAGCCTATTTTACCATGGCTTTAAAATGTTTGAGTAATGGGAAGGGGACCCATATTGATTTTACTCGAATTGTTTTGTTTTTTTTCTTTTGTTTTCTTCCCAAAGTTTGTCTGACTCGTTTTTCCATCAAATGTTTGATGAATTTGGCTGAAATTTTCACAGATGGCAGATATAGTTATGTAGATGTGCAGCCCACTTTGTTTTTGTTGATAACCCCAGTATTTACCCCGCTAGCCCCCTAAAATGGGTATTTTTTCCCGGAATTTTGTCCAACTGCTTTTTCCATCAAATGTTTGATGGATTTGGCTGAAATTTACACAGATGGTAGATATAGTTATGTAGATGTGCATCCCACTTTGTTTTTGTTGATAACCCCAGTATTTACCCCGCTCGCCCCCTAAAATGGGTGTTTTTACCCAAAGTTTGTCCGACTCGTTTTTCGTTGCCATAGTTGAGCGTCACTGCAACTTAGTTTTAGCTGGGAAAGTGTAAATGAGCACTTTTGATAACTGCGTGGACTGTTTACATAGCAACCGGATTATCGCATATCCGGTTAATAGCATCAAATGCCCTTGGCAAATCGATGAAGCGATTAACCAGATTCGTCTGTACTTCAAACAATATCTGGGGTGAATCTAATTTTATAGTTTGTATTCTACATAGTATTATTATTTAAGCCCAATGCCGATCACTGTGTTTTACCTTAAAACACCAGACTTTCTAATGGTTATCTCTTGAAATGCATTATTTTCAACTTTGCATGTGTGGGGACCCATGAGTTTCTGCCTGCAGAAACGACTAAGGTTATAAAAGACGATGACTAATATGGGACCCAATACAAAATAAGCATAGGAAATATATTAATGTTTTAAAATAGGTGATAGTGTAAATGCAACGACAAAATGTGCTAAGCCACCCTTCTAGTTTTGTGTTTAAAAAGTGTAATTTAGAGTTGACTCGCACATAAGTCACACTGAAAATCTAGGGATTTAAAAGGCCCTTAGCCGAGCTTTTTTGCATAAATAGCCGGTGCAATTGGTTGTTTTTTACCATTGAACTGCATTGCATTGAAACCGCAAAACTATGTTTTCTCAACAAAGCAGGAAAATCCAACGCACGCTGAGCTGACATGTGTGCGCTCATGAAACTGTCTCGCATTGGTATGTGTGTGCACGAGCGCATGCACCCGTTTTCGATAGCACATTTTCACTACAATTCGCGTCTATAACGCGCACCCTTAATTTTTTATTGAAAATTAGTATGGAATTTTGCGCGTTATACTCAAATAAATACGTTATATCCGCCCAATAAGCCGACCGGAAAATACAGTACTTGCAATAGCCGAAAACTTTCAATTTTGTTCCGACTTGGTGGCGATTTGCACTTATGTCGAGTGGATAGGTCGCACCTATATTTTTTTTTTAAATATAAGGAAAAAGGTTGCGACCTATACGCGAGTATATACGGTAGGCCCAATTAAACTGAATGTATGTCATTGTAAATGCAACAAATGGAATATTGATATTAAACCAGTGATGCCCAGAATTTTTAACAAATTCTGCACTTGGCACATAAAAAGATATTATTCCTCCCCTAAATACCATTAAATCAATGGACAACACTATCAGCAATCATGAGTTAAGATAGGCCCAATATTTACTGTTTAGGCAATGCCTTTGTAAAAAAAATGATTTTGGCTGATATTAATTGACTGAAACCTAAAACTGGGTCAATAGCCGTATGAAACAATTCACTTTTTCATAATCAGTATGTATGTTATGAATTAAAAACAATCTTTTTTTTAAGGCTCTTGGAGAATACCAGCGTGCCAGAGGCATGTTTTCAGTACGCGGTCGTGGTATGTTTGATCCTTTTTTTCGGGGTGGCCGTGGTTTTCGAGGTTACCCAAATATTCGTGGAAGAGGAAGATCAAGAGCTGGATTTAGAGGAAGAGGCCGTGGAGGTGTGGAATTTAAATTATCAAATTTTTAAAATTTATTGACGTTGTGTGATACATAATGTTTTATTATGGGTCGACTTCCCTGAAGGGAACACATATTGTTTTTGTCCGTTTTTTTTCTGTCTAACGCTTCTTTGGTCAAGAAAAAGTGCTTTAAATTTATTCAAATTTGGACAGATGTTGGTTATTAACCCGAATTTGATCCTTCTGAAGTTTGACCCGAATGACCCAGCGGTTCACCCACATGTCCCCAAAACGTATATTTTTTAAAAAATGGCTATACGGACTAAAGTACAACATCTAGGACAGGGTTTCCCAACCTTTATATGATCTCGTACCACTAGGATGCTCTGTACTGCCACGCATACCACTTCTTGCAGAACGACTAATTTGATTCAATCATATTTAATGGAGAATAATAATATTGTCCTGCTAAAATAACACTAAAGCATCACAACTAAATTTAATGAGATTTTTGTTTCATGCATTTGCGCTGCTTGACATGAATAACGTCTACTGTCCCACAGCAATGTGCGGTTTTTCAAAGCAACTGTGCTTATTGTTGACAATTGACATGGCCTATATTTTGAAGATCATAATGATCTGAAACAACAGGAGTAGTTACGTAACAATAAGAATAGGTTTGGGGAAAATTGTTTTGTAGACAAAGCCAGATAAACAAAATATGAAGTTGTAAATCCAGGTTTTTGTGAAAAACCAGTGAAAAAGTACCACCTGAAAAACCTTCGCGTACCACTAATGGTACGGGTACCACAGGTTGGGAACCCCTGAACTAGGAATTTCATGTTTTGTTGGTTGGTGCAATGGTAAGGTTTTCAGAAGAAGTTCTTATTTATGGGTCCCCTTCCCTGAAGGGGTCACATATTGTTTTTGTCCATATTTTTTTTTCTTTTTTCTGTCTAACGCTGGCTTGTGAGACGCGTTTGGTCAAGAAAGAGTGCTTTAAATTTACAGAGATGTTAGTTAATAATCCAAATTTGATCCTCCTGAAGTTTGACCCCAATTGACCCAGCGGTTCACCCACAGGCCCCCAAAACGTAAAATTTTTGAAACGGCTGTACTGACTAAAGTCCAGCATCTTGGAGTTTCATGCTTTGTTGTTTGGTGCAATGTAAGCTTTTTTAAAGAGTTTTGTATCTTTTTTTCGGATTCACCCATTTTTCACCCTTTAAACCCCAAAATATTCGGTTTTAGTTTAAGGCAGAAATACAAGCCCTATGGTGCAGAAATATTTAAAAAAATTAACAATTGTTTAAGCAGGGTATTCATTTAGTATTTAAAATTTGGCCAGTTACCTTTACAACCCATAATATGTGTACGCTATCAGTCAGATATAAGTCCCAAGGGAGGAATTCACTGGTTTACGATTAAGGTGGCAGAGCGGGAGTGCTCAGCTTGACGTCTGGACAGACGTTATACGAAACAGTTGTTTAGGTGATTAGAAATCAGCTGTTTTTTTGTGTGCAGGAATGCTGTGTCGTTTTATTGAGTTATCACGCACATTTTCAGTTTTGGTGAAGATTTCAAACCTATGACATGATTTATAGTTTAAACTTGATAAACATGCTTCGGTTTCGTATATGTCACGCACAAGTTTGTTAATCAACATAAAGATGAAAAAATAAACTTGGCTTTTTCGCAAGATAAATGTTTTTTAAATGTTAGTTGTCAGCTTGGCCGTTGCATGACTCACAGTTCAAAACTTTTTTTCGTCATAACGTAGCATTTTTTTGACAATCTATTCAAGAATTAATACTTAAGTCGTGTATAAATTAGGCAAAACGGTATTGTTGACGGCGTGATATTTAAGACGGTGTCAAAAGGTCAACCGGTCGTTCGGCGTGTTTACCCGGATAGGTTACTACAGGTCAATGGTACTCGTTTTGCGAAACAAGTGAAAAAACATTTTTTTGTGTATAAGCTTGTAGCAAATTGCTTTTTAATTCATAGTGTCTGTAACACAACTGTTACAGCTTTCTAGAAAAATTTGTGTGTGAAACCTGACCTTGGATGACAATATCTGGGTCAAAGCAAGAGATTTAAAAGTATTTGTTTCGTTCTTTTTTAGTGTTTTTGTAATTATATGACAATAATGGTGCAAAAAAGTATGGACAATTTTTTTATTGTTGGGTTAATGCTTTATCACTGCGACATTTGTTTACCGTAAATCCGCAAACAATCGTATATGTAGATCAAATGATGTGTTTAGTAAATTGGTAATAGAGGATGTAGAATATATAAAATGGAAATATATCAGAAAGCCACCTTTCTAGTTTGGAATATAGCTTATCCGAACTATTTTGTACTTTTTAAACGTTTATAATAAAAAAATAAAATGGTCAGTTTATGAAGCATAAGATTTCTAACAGGCAAGAAAAAAGTATAAAATATACATTTCCATAAAGATGGTGTTGGTTATATGGATCCATCAGCTGGTGGTATGATTGGAACGGGTCCTGGCCGTGGTGGCCGAGGTTTATGGAGAGGAAATTCATGGATGCCAGGCCCTCCTGGTTGGGGCCGAGGAGGTTTTAATGCTTTGGAAGAAGGAGGGATAGGAATATATGTGGAAGATGACAGTGATGATAACAAGCGGAAACATCGCTCAGGTTCCAGGTTAGAAAGAATTTTGTTAAACAGGTTTTTATTGTGGAATCAACTTTTTTTGTTAAATCTGTGATTTTAATGTGCTTCTAAATGATTTTCTCTGTTATCTGGTAATCTGACATTGGCTGAGTGTTTACAGAATGTTTTGCCTTTCATATCACAGCTCATATTCGTCATCATACACATCAAGATCTCGCTCACGGCACCGAAGAAGATATCGACATAGATCAAGTAGTCGATCATATTCCTCTTATAGTCGATCATATTCAAGATCTTACAGTAGATCCTATACAAGTCGATCTTATTCAAGATCTTATTCGCGTTCAACATCAAGGTCTTATTCCTACTCAAGATCTCGATCTCGATCATGGTCATCTTCAAGTCAAGGAAGTTCTAGGTAGTATGCCCAGTTGTGTATTTACTTCTCATTAGTATTAATAATATAACTGTGATGAAATGGCACTAATTAATAATTGAAGTTTAGTACTTAAAGCTGAATATACAAGACATGTTTGTGGACTTACATCAGGGGTCGGCAACCTTTTCGGCGACGCATGTCAATTTACTTGTTATTTCCATGTGTTAATGACCTCCCATGCCAATCTTTTCATAAATAATCGTGGTTCGTGCCAGCAGATGTCAATAATAAAAACTATAAACAAGCAGTGTAACAGGTTAAATTATTACTTCAATATAAACATGCAAATCGGTTGGCGTGTCATGAAAAATCACCTCGCATGCCAACCTTGGTGCCAGGGGTTGGCGACCCCTGACTTACATGTTTCCAAATTAAGTAACAATAATGTCAAAAATATAAATTTAGATCATTTTCAATAAAATAGTACTTCACTGTGTTGTTTGCAAAAGAAATATCATTTATTTACAGTAGTGGGTTGTGTTTATTTATGTATATGTAAAGCATCTTTGTTTTAAGAAAACCATCAAGATGGAGTTCAGATGATGAAAAAAGGTAAGATAAGTTTACCTACCGTAATCACACAAAAGTGAATGGTTATGTGTTCCCTGTGTGATAGAGACATATACTGTTTCATCCTATTTTATATCTTTTTCCTTCGGGAAAATGTGGGGAAGTTGGGAAGCTTCTTCCCGGGAAATCGGTCATACGCACGGGATTTTTTTATTGGCCGTTTGTCTGACAGGTCGACAAAAAGTCGAAAATAAATATTGCGGTAGAATAACATAACTCCGACAGCTTCTATTACTTTGTTAAAACCACCAACATCATGATGTTTGATGTCTCTACATTTTTAGGTTGTGGTGGCACACAGGTACACACTGCATATATGTTTTTTTTACAATTTTTATAAATTGTTGGTTTTATGCATAGCATTTTTAGTTGGGGTCACCCATGTTAAGCGGCAAAGTGTTTTGTCCAGAATTGTAAGCTGGCCCTGACAAAAACAATAATTATGGGTCCCCTTCCCTGAAGGGGACGCATCTTGATTTCATTCAGTTTTTTTCTTTTTTCCGCCGAAGTTTGTTCATGCACTTTTGGCATTAAATGTTTAATGGATTTGGATGAAACTTTCACAGATTGTAGATATGGTCATGTAGATGTGTCCCCTGCTTCGTTTGACTTGATAACCCCAGTATTTACCCCACTAGCCCCCACAGTGTAAAACGTTTTACTATGTTGATGCGCACCACAAACGAAAGATTTCTATGGTGTAATGGTATAATATAGGCAACAGAACATGTGCTACTTGTGTTTCTGCAATACTTGGTGGGCGGTTTTGCACATGCTAACAGAGGGGTGTTAACAGCCTTATGACGTCAGAAGCGTTAATGAATGTTGCTAATAACACCTCTAGTGGTCAGAATTTTAAACATTGTTCGATTTGGATAAAAATGAACATGGCTGTTGATTGGGTCATTGTGGTTTTACATTTTATACTTTTGGGTGTTGAACCCCATTAGTTACCCCGCTAACCCCCTAAAATGGGTAAGTTTTTTAAAAGGTGCCGGGATAAAATGAAACTTGTAGAATTTGTCATTTATAGGTGTCAATTGTTGTGTTTAACCCTGTAACCCCAATATTTACAGGTTCAGTTTTTTAAACAACGTCTGAATTGGATGAAATTTGGACAGCTTGTACAGTTTACCATTTATAGGTGTTGATTCTTGTGTTCAACCCTGTAGCCTTATTATTTACTCCACTAGCCCCCTACAATTGCGTGCAATTCGCCATAAATAGGAGCTTAATTGTTTCGTTTTGTTCTATTTTCTCAGATAGACCATAAATTAAAAAAACCTTCAAAAATGTATGAATGGGATGAATTTAAATAGTTTGTACTGGATATAGCATATTTATTTATGCTCAGTACCATTCACTGTGTTTGACTTAACAATACCAAACTTTCTCATTGTTATCTCTTGAAATGCATTATTTACAACTTTGCATGTGTAGGGGACCCATGAGTTTCTGCTTGCAGAAACAACCAAGGTTATAAAAGACAGTGGATGATATTGGATTCATATGTAAATAAGTGTAGGAAATATATTAATGTTTCAAAATATGCTATAGTGTATATGCAAGGGCAATATGTGCTAAGCCACCCTTCTAGTTGACACTACTATCTAGCTCAGGGGCGGGCAACATACGGCCCGCGGGCCGGATCCGGCCCGCGACGGGATTTTGAGCGGCCCGCAGATAGTTTCTGGTCTTACATGATAATGTGGCCCGCGGCCACAGTCTTCCGCAATCCCCCACTACTTGCTTACTGCGTCAAATTATAGTTGTAACGGACAGTAACGCTCCCCAATAGCAAACAACTTTCCCGCCGTTGTTACCATCGCACCATGCGTCCATTGTTACGACATAACTGCCAACCTTGTGTGTGGCCTGATTTCACGGTTTCCTTTGTTTCCACACGTCTAGCCTAGTTAGTGTTTCAGCAGTATCTAAGTCTGTGGTGTATGCATTAAATTTGCTGTGGTGAATAATTTTATGTTATATCAGTTAGATTGTTTGGACTGTATTGTAATTGTGACGTTCTTGATTGTATTTGGTTTAGGTGGTCAAAAATCCGTTTTAAATCACTGGATAAATGCGCGATTAATGTATCGTATCGATTTAGGAATCCGGCCCGCCAAGTACTTCATTTTCCCATATCAGGCCCGCCGACTGGAGAAGTTGCCCGCCCCTGATCTAGCTTATTTATTTAGCTGCAAATTCAACTTGACTGTCACATAATCAACGTATAGTTGCTGTTGCAAAACACAAACCGGCAACATCTATTAACTATGAGGACTATTAAACGCCTTTCTGAAACGGTGATCCACCTGTTAAGTTGTGCAAAGTCATGAATGCATTAAAGTTGGGTACTATTGGCTAGTTATTATTTCTGTGTGCCTTTAATCAACAAAATTGGTTGATTAACATCGATTAAATATTTGTGACAAACGATTACGTGTTTGGCAGGTCGTAAACAATATAACAAGTTTTTTACTATTTTTGTCACATTCAACATTGTTTAAATGCACAACAGTTTGATACATTAAGTTTAGTGCAGTATGTACTTGCAAGTAATTGCAGTCAGCATCTTTCCCGGAACATCACTTTCATTTTTTATTATGTCACAATTAGCGATTAGATAAGGCAATACGAAATAAGATGATTCTGTTAAGAATTAGCAATTGTGATTGTTGCATCATATTTTTCTACTGCTGACAGTTGGTTCGTTCACTTTGCTGGATTGTATATCTGTTGGTTATTTATTGCATTACGGTTTTTGTATTCATTGAGATAAATGCACAATTTACATTTTAATCATTACCTTATTCAAATTGAAATTGTTTTTATTTGTTTAAGGTTTAATGATGTATACACTCTTGGTGCCAGCAACACGATTTCCAATAATGAAGAAGTGCCATGGTGGGCTGAATTTGACAAAACATATGAGATGCAGAAAAATACTGAAAAGGTTAGACGGAAATATGTTTGCCCACTTCGTTGCAAATGTTATAACAATATGTTTGTTATCAATTAGTGATGGGACGAGTACCCGGTACTCGGTATCGATGGTATCGAACGATTTCAGTGGTATCGATACTCGTACTCGGTATCGAAATATTTTGTCTCAGTTTTCGATACCAACGTGCGAGTACCGATGGCCGATTTACACCGTAAGAATACGGGCAACTTTTTGCCAATATTTGCTTCGGACAGCACAAAATTGGAAAAAGGTTCCGCCAGTTTACGTATATTTTTTTGCTGTCAGCATGTGTGCGTGCACGCTTGTACCTCGACCACTGGCGTAGAGTGCGCGGCACCCCCCGCCCTTGACCTTTGTATAACACCAAAATCGCATCTTTGTTCAAGTTACGTCGGTTTTAAAACGTGTTTCCAGCTAAACAAATGCGCTTGAACTCATGCCATTGATCGAACAGACGTCGGTGTTTCGCAATAAGCGGACATTTTAATGCAACACAAACATGACATATAGACTAACGTTTGCAAAAAAAATAAATATAAAAGCCGAGTGTAATGTCCGTTTGCAAAGCACTGCAACGGCCTAAACTTGATCCGAATAGACCTCAGTTTAGGGGTATACAATACATGGTCGGCTATATTTAAAACGTGAATCGCCCACCGTAACACATTATTTGAGAACTAAATCGTCGTTGAAGTTGCTGATTCCGCAAATCGTCCTTTCTTTACATCAGACATTATTAGACGCACAGCAAACGTCCAAACCACACGAAGAAATTGTGCCAAGTGACTATTTGCAAACAATGTGATAGAAACTACGAAGGTATCGGTGTTTGGTCCCATACGGGTACAGATACTGCACATGATATAGGTATCGGCGTCGGTGATCAAAAGTCGCATCCCCAGTGTTTTTTAAAACTCTATAGTCTACACCTATGACCCCGACCATGGCAGATAAATTAGACAGTGATATACATAAGCACAACACTACACTTAAGTACTCGGTACTCAGTATCGAAGGTATATACATGTGGTACTCGGTATCGGTACTCGCTTCAAAACCTGGTATCATCCCATCACTATTATCAATGACACAAGTATACTGCTATTTCTTACACATACAAATGTGAAAAAGCTAAAATAGTAATAAATTTGTTGTATACATTGGAAATACTTTACATCTGCTAAATGCTACAAGACACGTGCTAAATGTATTCGTGTGATCCTGATTTTTAAGTAACACCAACATCTTTTGTCACTCAATCTATGCTCTCCATATTTATGGAGCCCCTACCATGAAGGGGCATGCATTTTTTCATTTTTCTGTTGAATCTATTTCTGCTGAAGTAGGTAAATGTGATTTCAGTTTCAGCACATTATTTTACAAAAAAATAAACCTGGCTATTATTACATATGTTACGTTTGCCTCCGGCCAAACTAAGTTGTTATATATAATTATATCTAATATAATGATAAAATACTTATCACGGAACAGTGGTTAACACATGACAAGAAGCTTATGCAGGTTATCATGTTTATATTATAAAACAAAATTAAGTAAAAAAATTGCTGTACTTTGCAACAACATCGCTTTTTGTCTTGGCTGTCACTGTAATATTATCTGTTTTTGTAGCTTCCCTTTCCTGAAGGGTACACATGTTGATTTTACTCTATTTGTTGTTGTTTTTTCTACCCAATGTTTGGCCGACCTGTGTTGCAATGAAATGTCGAATGGATTTGGGTGAAACTTACACAGATGGTAGATATAGTTAAGTAGATGTGCACTTTACTTCGTTTTCTTGCAAACCCTAGTATTTACCCTGCTAGCCCCCTAAAATGTGTGATTTGTTGGTATTGGCTGGAATTTGGCTAGCTTATAGCAGTGGTCTTCAACCTTTTTTATAGCTACCCCAATTTAAGAGAAAATTAAATCAGCATTTACATGCAACCCCATTTTCTTCCGATAAGGAGAAAACTGTTTAAGTAATGCCGAAACCGAAACTATTTTCATGTAAATATGCCTGCCTAATTTTCAAGTAGACTTTAAATATTAGCATTTAGCGTACATTATTACGCTCAAATGTTAGAACCCTAAAGTTGTATTTTATTTGGCCAATCTACCTCACGTTAAAGCCCACCAGCTTGCAGAAATCAGTAAATTTATGTATCTTTCCCTGGACCCGCGGTATTATTTTGGATACAGTATGTCATTCATGGGGCTCTATCGCGTAGCAATGGGTTGGACAACTTGTGTTTTATATAGATTTGGGTCACAACTATCGTTTTTTGATTATTGCATCACAAGGATTAGATTGTGATACTAAGTACCAAGTTGTACAGCAAAACATGAGCAAAGTTATATATTTAAACGCCAATAAATTGAAGTTATAGCAACCCCAGAAAAAGTTAAGGCGACCGCACTTCGCGACCCACGGATAAATTTTTCAAATTATGTTTAAATTGAACGAAATTTGGATAGCTTGAGAATTTGCTGTTTACAGATGTTGATTGTTGTATTTAAATTTAACCCTATAGCTCCAATATTTAACCCACTAGCCCCCAAAATGGGTAAATCTTTTAACAATGTTCAAATATATTTAGACAGTTGTAGAATTTGCTATTTATAGGTTTCAAACTGTTGTGTTTTACTCTTTTTGCTACTATTTACCCCATCTTTTTTTAAAAATAGTACATTTAATAGCACAAACTGAGCAATTTCTGAAGTGAATCAGATTTATAAAGTTTGTACTGTTAACAGAGTGATTCTTTAAGCCCAGTACTGATTACTGTGTTCTACTGGTCAATGCCAAACTTTCACATATTATTTCTGTCAAAATGTATCATTTTCAACTTTGCATTTGTGGGGATGCTTGGGTTTCTGCCTGCAGAAACAACTAAGGTTATTAATGACGATGACTAATATATACTCCAAAATAGGTTATTCTAGTGTATGTGCAATGGCAAAATGTGCTAAGCCACCCGTCTAGTTCTAGGAGAAGTTTCACCTGTCTTAAACTAGGATCCATGTGTCCTTCTGAATGAAAAAAAATGCACATATGAATATCAAATAATTTGGAAAAACATTTTTTTAAATAAACAATTATGTTAGCATGTTAAATGGCGCATATAGTAGATAGGCATTAAAAATCTGTCTCTATAGGTTATTTGAAATAATTATTCAAAACTAAGCCGTTTGTCCACAATTCTCCATTAGTGTCTTTCCTTGAACTGGCTTATTTTGTTGACAAAATAGAGGCAATAGCTTGTGATTCAGTGGAATTCCTGATTACCTAATCTGGCAATTTGTTTGTAGGTTTGCTCAACAACATGGTGAATGATATAATTTAATTGTAACTTCACCACTAAAGTTTGCAACAATTCAATTAACTTATTTGTACGTTTTTGATACAGGTTGCTGCTAATGAACTCGAAAAACCAAAAGACAACATAGATAAAGGTTTGAACATTTCAAACTACTAATCACAAAATGCAAAAGACAAACAAGTTTTGCATGTATTAGACTATTTGCCAAAACACATAGGTGAACACCAAAATCATTTTTTTCGGAATTTATTGGTGGTATTGTATTTTATTTGCTAAAAATTAATGTAGAGATAAACTTTATGTGGAGATAAATTAACTTGCTGATGCTGTTAATTAGGGGCCACCTTTATGTTTGTTTTAACGCTGCTTTGTTCCACCTATTTGATTGAGAATGCGTGATTCAAACTTATTCCTGCACTAAAGTACGAGTTTTTTTGTAATAATTGCGTATGTTTTGAGTTTTATACATTTTTAATCAACTGTGACATAAACAGCTTTTCATCTCCATATACATCAAGACAAAAGCTGGTATTCAGTGTAGAAAAACGAAAAAAGTATTTATTTGCTTTCTAATAATGTTTCTGTTTTAGATCAAAATCATGATGAAATTGAGGTTGTTCGTTGTGTCCTACATTTGATTAACAGTGTTTCTGTCAGTGAAAACTCTACAAACAGCATTGTTAAAACATGTCTTGATGAAGTAATAGACCAAGTGAGTGAAATATGTCCCTTCCAAGAAGGGGACACATATTGTTTTTGTCCGTATTTTTATTTTATTTTTTCTGTCTAACGCTTGTTTGTTATATAGGTTTGGTCATAAAAAGTACATGATGTAGGAGTTTTATACTTTGTTGTTTTGTGCAATGTAAGGTATTCTAAAGAATTTTGTACCCTTAAAAAGGATTTACCGATTTTCACCTCTTCAACCCCAAAGTATTCGTTTCTGTCTAACGCTGATTTGTTAAACGCGTCACCCCCAGGCCCCCAAAACGAAGTCTGTACTGACAGTACATGATCTAGTAGTTTTATACTTTGTTGTTTGGTGCACCCCTTTAACCCCGAAATAATCAGATTTAGTGTTTCGAGTCGCTTCGGTCAGAAATGCAAGCCTGTTATATGTGCTAAAATGAAAAATTTTAAGAAAATTTTTTTTTCAGTGAGTTACTCATTTAGTGTTCAAAATTTTGACTCCATGGCCAAATGGTTACCTTTACATCCCATAGTATGTGTACACTGGAAAGCCCAAGGGAGTAATATACTGGTTTACAACTGCGGCTATTTGATGCGTAGCGGGAGATCGATGCTTGGCGCCTGGATGGACATTTTACGAGGCAGTATTTTTGATGATTAGATCACCGCGCTAATGCTATGTGGTTTTATTAAGTTAGCACGCATATTTTCAGTTTGTGCGAAGGTTTTGTGTCTTAGAAGTGATTAAACTGATGTTTCGGTTTTGTACATTTCAGGCAAACGTTGTTGATTAACATGAAGGAAAAAACTACATGTTTTCCTAAAGATGCAATAAAAAGTCATTTAACGGTCATTGACAAGTTGGCCGCTTTATGACGACTAGAGGTCAACTTGGAGGAAATGTAGAACACAGTTGAATGATTTTTTGTCACAACATAGTTTCTTTAATTTTTACACATATACTCCAGAATCAATATGCAAGTTAAATATAGATTGGGAGAAATGTTATTGTTAATCACTAAGGACTGCATGCTATTAAAAATCGTGTCAAAAAATCTTTAAACGGTCGTTCAGCGACTACATTGTGAAAGGCTAATGAAGAACAATTATATGACAATAATGATGCAAAAAGAATACGGACAAAACTTTTTTAAAGTTGGGTTAATGCTTTCTAACAATTTGTTCTTGAGAATCTAAAAATAACTGCAACATTTGTTTTCCGTAAATCCGCACAAACATGCGTGTGGGGACCCATTCGTTTTAGTTTATCATTTATGTAAATCAAATAATGTGTATATTAAATTGGTAAATATCATGTGGAATATATAAAATGGAAGTACTATATATCAGAAAGCCACCTTTCTAGTTATTATGGGTCCCCTTCCCTGAAGGGGACACATATTGTTTTTGTCTATTTTTTTTTCCGTCTAATGCGGATTTGTTCCCACGTTTTGGTCGAGAAAGAATGGTTCAAACTTTTCCAAATTTGCACACATTACAGATATTGGTCTCAAGATGGTCCATGTGAATTTTGACCCCCTTTGATCCCTTGGTTCACCTGCAGCCCCCCAAAACGTGAAATTTTTAAAACTGCTATACTTGCTAAAGCAGATGATTCTGGAGTTTCATACTTTTTTGATTGGTACATTGCAGTGTATTTTAAAGTATTTATGCGTCCCCTTCCCTGAAGGGGACACATATTGTTTTTGTCTATATTTTTTTTTCCGTCTAACGCGGATTTGTTCCCATGTTTTGGTCAAGAAAGAATGGTTCAAACTTTTTCAAATTTACACACATTATAGATCAGGGGTGGGCAACCTATGGCCCATGGGCCGCATCCGGCCCGCGAGCACCTTTTGAGCAGCCCGCGACTGGTATTTTATTTTGATTGGTCCGAGGAACGTGTGTGTTAAATCCCATTTTTGTACTAAATAGTTGTTTCATTAAACGTTGATAGTTTTTAGTTTAGTACTAAGAATAGACATTTTTACGTACAAGGGCAAATTCATTCTGTATTTGACTTCGCCTAGCACTTTCATGTTGTTGCATGACCATCGTTGCGGCCCGTCTACACAATAGGTCAGTACATTTTGACCCGTGCATGCAAAAAGGTTGCCCACCTTTGTTATAGATATTTGTCTAAATATGGTCCATGTGAATTTTGACCCAGTTTGATTCCTCGGTTCACCCACAGCCCCCCAAAATGTGAAATTTTTAAAACCATAAAGCAGATGATTCTGGAGTTTCATACGTTTTTGATTGGTACATTGCAGCTTATTTTGAAGTGTTTTGTAACTTGAAGTTGTATATATCCATTACTTGGTGGACATTTTGGAAACATGCCAGTCACAGGGGTATTAACAGCCTTATGCCGTCAGAAGTGTTGACGAATGTTGTTAATAACACCACTAGTGGTTAGAATTTTAAACATTGTTCGATTTGTATAAAATTTTACACGACTGTTAATTAGGTCATCGTGGTTTCATATTTTATGCTTTTGGGTGTTAAAACCTATCAGTTACCCCACTGACCCCCTAAAATGGGTGAGTTTTTAAACGGTGTCAGAATTTAGTGAAATTTGAAATACTTGCAGAATTTGTCATTTGTAGGTGTCAATTGTTTTGTTTAACCCTGTAACCCCAATATTTACCCCTCTAGCCCCATAAAAAAAGTGATTTTTTAAAACATTGTCTGAATTTGATGAAATTTGGACAGCTTATAGAGTGTGCTATTTATAGTTGTTGTTTGTTATGTTCAACCCTGTCGCCCAACATTTACCCCACTAGCCCCCCAAAATGGTTTAATTTTTTAAACAATGTCTGAATTAAATGAAATTTGGACAATTTGGACAGTTTGTACAGTGTACCATTTGTAGGTGTTGATTGTTGTGTTAAACTCTGTAGTACCTATCATTTACTCCACTAGATCCCTACAGTCATGTACAATTCACCATTAATAGGCGCTGATTGTGTTTTAGCCTATTTTCTCACTATTTAACACTTTTTTCAGATAGTCATAAAATAGAAAAACCTTCAAAATTGTATGAATGGAATGAATTTAAATAGTCTTTACTCCATATAGCATGTTGATTTATGCACAGTACCGATCACTGTGTTTGACGATACAATGCCAAACTTTCTCATTGTTATCTCTTGAAATGCATTATTTACAACTTTTCATGTGTGGGGACTCATGAGTTTCTGCTTGCGGAAACAACTAAGGTTATAAAAGACAGTGGATGATATGGGACAATATAAAATAAGTGTGGGTTGAAGTATATGTTAAGAAACAGGTCACAGTATGCAATGGCAATATGTGATAAGCCACCCTTCTAGTTACTCTTACAGCCCCAAATATGTTTTACGTGCTGTCTTTTGTCAAATTTGTGCTCGCTCAATGCACAGCTGATGCAATGGGAGTGATTGACAATAGTGGCACATGAAAAAAATGCCTCTGCTTCATGCATGAACGCAGTCGTCACTTGACCATTTTCTCACTGGTTGGAATTAAGATGTTAACGATGTTAGTTATATTGCGCTGTAAACTTTACTGTAGGTCAAGTTGTTCGTGTTTCGAAACGCAGAGTGACAACGCAGCATGATTTGTTACACCTGTGTAAAGTGACTTCTCAAACTGAAAGCGTTAATAAAACTGTTTCAGAACAGGTTTTGGACATAAAAAGCCTAGCTAAGCAATCGTATTGTTGGTATGTAGAAACTTAACGGTGCCAGGGAACACTATGTGCGGATTAAAAATCATAATTCCACAAACAAAGGGCTATTAAGGAAAATAAATGTTGAAACTTTGTTAAAAGAATGGTTGGACTCATCCATTTTCCACCTCGTGAAAACAACGCGCAACTCCATGTCGAAAAAAGCCCAATTGGGCTTGGAAAGCACAAACCTGCCCACTGAAAAGCGAATATCTCTGCATAACTGGATGTGCTATCAGGCAGTCTTTTTGCACTGTACAATTAAGATATGTTTGTAGTTCATTTAAAAACGTTAGTTATGTAATTGTTGTATCACGCAGTTTTGCGTCTTTTGGTGGTTAACGACAGGCCCCTCCTGCTGCTAACGGTGCCATACCTTTATCTAAAAACATTCGCACGCCGCGAGACAATGATGGCTGACGGAAATAAAACCGTGAAAAATCGACGCTAACCTCTGTTGTCCGGAGCTTTTACCAAATTGCATATGCACATGTGTGGGGACGCATTAGATTATGCTTGCAGAAACAATTATGTTATAAAGTGCCAGGAAAAAGATAGGGACCCAATGAAATGTAGGTGCCAAATATATATCCATTATAAATATAGTAAATGGTATATGTGATACATCGTTAAATATGATGTAGTATATATAAACTGGCAATATATAGGAAAACCACTATTCTAGTTTACTAGAAATATCATTGTACCAAAGAAGTGACTTAAAGATTCATTCCATATTATCATATAGTTTATATTTGATTATTTGTCTGCTTTGCTGAATATTGTAAAACATTTGAGTTGACATTTTTTTGATAAGGGCATTTTGTGTTTTAATTTGCTTTTCTTGACACAACAACTAGTTGTCAATGTCATTCATGAAAACACTGTGTTTAGAATCTTTTTGTAAATTTTATGTAGGTTTGCAAGAATGAAGATATGGTTCAGGTAAGTCAAGTTAATACAATGTTTATTTTGTTGTTGGTCCTCGCCCCTGAAGGGAACACATATGTTTTTTTTTCTGTTTTTGTTATATATGGTAATTAGAAGTGAACTTTTTTCGCAGCAATGCTACAAATTTTATTTCGTTAGTATGTGCATTTTCCGTTTTTGCGAAGGTTTAATACCTTAGACATCATTTAAACTCTATAAATGATACTTCGGTTGCATGTATGTCAGACAAACATTTTTAAACCATGTAAAGGTTACAAACTGAAAGACATCTCCGAAAGCCACAATAAATGGTCATTAGACATTCATTGTCAGTTCAAAAAAGCACAGCATTTTATCATAATGTAGCTTAAGTATTACTGAACAATCTTTTCGGTAATCAGAAATCAGCTGTTTTGGCACAGCAATGCTATTTGGTTTATTAAGTTAGCATGCACATTTTTGGTTTTGATAAAGGTTTTATACCTTAAATGTCATTTAAACTCAATAAGCGGTACTTTGTCATATGATGGCTAAATGTTATGCATAACATATATAAAGGTAAAAAAATAAAGTAGACGTTTTTGAAAGCCACCATTTATGGTCATTAAATGGACATTGTCAGCTTGACCACCACATGACTTAGAAGTCACTGAGGGTGAACTTTTCGATATAGCGAAACCTTGCAGGACAATTTTTTCGTCACTACAAAGAACGATTTTACGTCACAAAACATATGAATATGTGCTGACTTACATAACTTTTATTTTTAATTTTGTATGTTTCATTTTCAAATGCAGTTTAAATAAAGCTAATTGTTTTATTATTATTTTTAAATTGCAGACTTAGCTGCAGCCCTGTTTCTAAACTTTTTTTCTTACATGGCATAGATAGAGAAGTGCAAAGTTTAATAATCTGCTTTGTCATTAAAATCTTTTTGTTTTGGGGCGAAACTTGCTTTTGAACATAGTAAACCAGTGTTTAAATTCTAGTGAGCGTCACTGAACGTGCCTAAAACTACAATCTTTAGACAAACTTAGATAAATAAAATGAGGTGTAAAAGAGCACTAACACTTGCCAACACAATAAGGAGTTAATTATGGGTCCCCTTCCTTGAAGGGGACACATCTTGATTTTACTCGATTTCTTTTTTTTTTTTTTCTTTTTTTTTCTTTTTTTTTTTTTTCTTCCCTGAAGTTTGTCCACCCCATTTTGCCCTGAAATGTTTGATGGATTTGGATGAAACTTTCACAGATGGTAGATATGGTTATGTAGATGTGCCATTTGTTTTGTTTGACTCGATAGCCCCAGTGTTTACCCCACTAGCCCCCTAAAATGGGTAAATTTTGAACAATGTCCGAATTGGATGAAATTTGGACAGTTTGTTCATTGGGCCATTTTAGGGCATCGTTTGTTGTGTTTTAACCTGTAGCCCCAATATTTACCCCACTAGCCCCCTAAAATGGGTGATTTTTTAAACAATGTCCGAATTGGATGAAATTTGGACAGTTTGTTCATTGTGCCATTTTAGGGCATCGTTTGTTGTGTTTTAACCTGTAGCCCCAATATTTACCCCACTAGCCCCCTAAAATGGGTGATTTTTTAAACAATGTCCGAATTGGATGAAATTCGGACAGTTTGTTCATTGGGCCATTTTAGGGCATCGTTTGTTGTGTTTTAACCTGTAGCCCCAATATTTACCCCACTAGCCCCCTAAAATGGGTGATTTTTTAAACAATGTCCGAATTAGATGAAATTCGGACAGTTTGTTCATTGGGCCATTTTAGGGCATCGTTTGTTGTGTTTTAACCTGTAGCCCCAATATTTACCCCACTAGCCCCCTAAAATGGGTGATTTTTTAAACAATGTCCGAATTGGATGAAATTTGGACAGTTTGTTCATTGTGCCATTTTAGGGCATCGTTTGTTGTGTTTTACCCTGTAGCCCCAATATTTACCTCACTAGCCCCCTAAAATGGGTGATTTTTTAAACAATGTCCGAATTTCATGAAATTCGGACAGTTTGTTCATTGGGCCATTTTAGGGCATCGTTTGTTGTGTTTTACCCTGCAGCCACAATATTTACCCCACTAGCCCCCTAAAATGGGTGATTTTTTAAACAATGTCCGATTTGAATACAATTTGGACAGTTTTTTCATTATGCTATTTTAGGGCATCGATTATTGTGTTTCACCATGTAGCCCAATATTTACTGCTTAAGCCACCTATTGTTTATAAAACGTCCGATTTGGATGAATTTTTGATAGTTTTTTGAATTTGGCATTTGTAGCTGTCGAATATTGTGTTTCACCCTGCAGCCCTAATATCTACCCTACCAACCCCCCAAAATGGGTGAATTAATCAACAATACATTTTGACAGTTTGTATAATATGCCGTTTTGAGATGTCAGTGTTTTATGCTATTTAGGCACACAAACTTATAACAATGTCTCAATTGCATGAGATTTGGACAGTTTGTAATTTACATAACTTCTTTTTTTAAGTAACACTACCAATTACTGTGTTTGACTTTATAGCAACGTTTCTTATGGTTGTCTGTTTACAACTTTGCGGTTTTGGGGACCCATGAGTTTCTGCCTGCAGAAACAAATCAAGATTATAAAAAATGTTGGCTATTATGGGACCCAATAAAAATAAATATAGAGAATATATTACAGTTTGCAGAATAGATTGTAGTGTATATGCTATGGTAAAATGTGCTAAGCCACCCTTCTAGTTATTTGACCAATCAATGGAGATTTAGGAACACTATACATGGACTTAAAAAGTAATTTAATCATAAACATAACTGCCAAAGTAATGGTGTATATAGAATACATCATCCAAACGTTTTAACATTCTCTGTTGTCATCATCAGTGCAGGTTGCAGGGTGCACTGCATGATGTATTCTATATACACCAGTATTTTGACAGTTAAGTTTATGATTCAATAGGGATTGAAAATGGCATTGTTGAGAGATGCTCTTTAATAGGAATCTGTAAAATACAAAAGGAAAACTAGAGGTAAATAAATGAAAGGCAGACTTGGTCAATTTGTCATAAGGCCTGTGGCTCACTTGCAAACTGCTCTTTTGAAATGCTGACCTATAGTGTCCATTACTTTTAGCCATGCAGACTGGGTGATGAAGCTGTATGTTGTTTGCATGACATACTGGATCGAGTCTGTTTTGTGGAAGACAATATAACCAAGCTTCCACAATCCTTGCAACTGCCTGCTCCAAACTCTGACGATCATGATTTAAATGCAAAGTATTATGTTTTTATATTCTATTACATTCTATCAATATATACTTTATCCTATTCTATCAATGTCATATTTTGTTTGGCATAGTTTTCAAATAATGTTTGGGATCTCCTTTTATTGATTGCAAGTGTGCCTAGTTTGTTGTAAGTACTTTGTATAAACGAAAACGGTTTGGTGTTATGTTTGGCCGAGCACCATGTAAACCAGGGGTGTGCAACCTTCGTTACTGTCGGGCCAAATACAATTCCCATGATTAGGTCATAGCACGCACCTATGTATAACACAAGATGAGTTTACTTTGTTGCTAGGGATGTTCAAAGTAGAATATCGAATCCATTATATTCGAATCCAGTCAGATTTGAATCCAATTTTGCCGTTTATATCGGGTAATTGGAACCGATATAAATGTGTGCTCCAACCGTTTGTAACACAAGCATATGCGTGGATTACGGTTTAGCGTCGACGCCCGGTCACTGTAGCTGTCGCATACGGCCGCAACGGACTCGTGGCATCGGCATTAAGACAGTAGAGGCTATTACCATGCCATAGCGACGGCGGCGCATTGGATGTACAATTACCGATTAGCACATGACACTTGTTTGATGACATGATGGTGTTTACGCGTCTGATGACATGTGGTGTTTACGCGATTTGCAACGTCTTGTCGGCGTTTAACTGTTTTTAACCCAAAAAGCAACAACAATCAATGATTTGTTAATCTTGCAAAGCAATGTCAAAAACACATGGCGTTCGGTCATTTCCTAACACCAGACGAACTTTAAAACGTAGTAAAGAAACGCTCATAAGTTAAACTTTTGTACTGTAAAAACATAGGTAGTTTAATAGTGATTTGAAGATAAACCACGCAATGTCCCAACTTGGTTTGCCAGGGTGCCTGTTTTTTTGCAGTTGTTTTAAGTTAACAAACAAAATACAGAGTCTATGTCCATTCTCTAACCACCAGACAAATCAAATTACCACAGCATGCACACAACATAGTTACTCCTACTGAAAGCAATAAAAACCACCAAATAAAATTGTTATGAGTTAACTTTTCAGGGTTTTGCTAATTTCTATATGCTTTTGTAGATTTTATGGTATTTTGTGTCACTGTAGTGGTGCAAAGTTTGTCCCAGTGTTTTTCTTATTAATCTGGTTGCTTTTATTGCTGTCAAGATTAATAATCACCCAGTCAAAAATGATATAAGAACTGGATTCGGTATTCTAGATTCGAAACAATTATTCTAGAATACCCAGTTATTCTACTTTGAACATCCCTATTTGTTGCTTACCAAATATGCTTAACTACAATTAAAATTCGCATTTGATTCTAGCCACATATTGCCTGGTCGCAGAAAAATAGCATTGGGCACTTTAATCTGTTTAAAAATTTACAATAGTTGGACTCGTTTGTCAGTACATTTGAAATCTAAGTGTCTATGTGGGCCGTACAACCTTTAAACAAGGGCCCTATTTGGCCCGCGGGCCGCAGGTTGCCCACCCCTGATGTAAACCATCAACTGAAGATGCATAAAAATATTCTATTGCTGCATAACATCTCAGCCCAATGTAAGAATTTGATTTTACAGGCTGATGAAGTTTTATAATAAAGCATCAAGTTTGTCACTTCAGCTACAGGCCAAATCGAAACCAATTTCCAAAGATCCACATGATAATAGACGTCGTGGTCATAAAAGCAGGTTAGTAGAACTGTCTGGCTTTGCTTTAGTTAAAAAGAATATATAGTTGTCCATTACTTGGCTGTGGTTAAAACTTTTTGTTTTAACCAAACAACAAAGTGCTTTGGATAAACAAAACTATGCAATTAACTACTACTCACATTACATGTAATTATTTTAAAAACAAATTTGAAGTTTGTATTTTGTGTTTTTCTGTTGTTATTTAAAAGAAAAAAGAGACGGTACACTAGAAGTCGTTCTGTTTCATCTTCGGATTCTGGAAAACGGCAGTCACTTGTTAATCTTACATCAGAGCAACAAGAGAGTTTGCAAAAGGCCCAAGAAATGCTTTTTATGCAACAAAAGCAACTACAAGCTGCTGGAATTCTACCATCAAGGTACAAAATAATAATCAACATGTGCTATTGTTCACATAGTGAAATTCATGTCAAAGATTGTAAAAGGTAGCTGTTATGTTTATACAGTTTGATTGTTCCCGATGCTGCCATTGGTTTAGCTGCATCTGCGTCTCGTGAAGGAGACAATTCAACTACCAGATGGGATAAAGACATGGTTAGTTGTAACAACCTTATGTAGAAAAGTACGCAATAGAAGTGTGCCAAAAAAAACATCTTGAAAAAATATGCCCATCTCAATAAACAATTTTAATATTGTGCACAGGATTTGTTGTTGAAAACAAAAAGCAAAGATGATTTAACTCGGAAGGTTATGCAAAGAATGAGAGAGAAAAAGCAACATGCTGATGATGACCTTTCCCCAAACTTTTTGAGTCGCAATCAATTGGTGATCATGGGCCCCTTTTTCTGAAGGGGACACATTTTGTTTTTATCTACGTTTTTTGTACAATGCTGGTTTGTTCCAAGCATTTGGTGAAGAAAGAGTGCTTCAAACTTATTTTAAGTTTTTTATCCTCCCCAATTTGTATTTTTGTTTTTTCTCCAACCAAACATCGAATGAAAAATAAATTAAATAAAGACATAGTAGCAAATGTCTGTGTGGCGTGCATGCCATGTTGTGGAGTTCCTGTGCAGTGCTTTTTTTAATCCCTATGGTGGGCATATGTGTTGTACATTTTGTGTTAAAATCTTCCACGGCTTTATTTTAAGGGTTGATTCGACTACTAGAGCATTTTAAATATAAATGCAATTAGGTTCCTGAAAATGGACCCTCTTCCTTTTTTTTCTTTTCTTATCCATGTTAACAATTTATTACTTTTTTGCTGTTACCGAACTTGTCCAAGTATGTGTCGTGGTCTTGTGGATAACGAGTTGCAGCAAATGCTTGACTTGACTTCACCTTGTGTGCTGTGGTGTAGGCGTTAACCAAGCGTAAAGAATGTAATTACTTTTTTGTAGACTAACAAAGAAAGGTATCTCTATTACCATGGTTACAAAGTAACATTTTTTTAACTGGCATGTAAATTCTGCCATCTGCTGCTGTTATTCACCACAAACTTTCGGGACCTAACACTAAACATGTTTAAGACTGATGTTTATTGGCAGGTTGACACAGCAGGGCCAGACAAGGTTTTCTCTGGGACTGGAAACTTGAAAAGTAGAAAAATTGCGATATCCATTGATGGCAGCAAAATGCTTTCTAAAATTGATGATCCATCCAATATTGAAGCAGGTATGTACTTTTCTCCAACACTTAAAAGTAACAAAAACAAATTTTTCACAGGATTTTTGTGAAAATGGGTAGCTTTTACTTTATACTTAATAAGTTGGTAAGGTCATGCTAACAAAAGGAAACATGGGATAGGAATGTTGGGGAAAAAACTTACCCAAATTATTGCAATATAATATAGCTTATTGTGTTGAGCAGATTTGATGCAATTAAGAATGACTGCATTTTTAAGCAACCTATTTGTTTTTTTTTAAATATTTAGATGAAAGTGGTGACAGCATGAGATACACCAAAAAGGAAATAGTTGCAGCGTCACAAAATATCCACGAAGAAAAACAAATACAAAGGTATCGCATATGCAATCAATTAGTTTCTTATATTGATTATTATGCAAAAAGCTAGGGATGATGTTAACATGGTCTATCAGGAGTACCTATAACTTATGCCAATTTATGCTTTGAACTACTCAAAACCAATAAGCTTGAGCACAACTAGGAGGTAGGTGTGCTGGCATGCCGGGTCCCACTTACAAAATCTGTGGAGAAATATTGAGATCCTCAGTATAACATAAATAATTATGGGTCCCCTTTCCTGAAGGGGACACATCTTGATTTCACTTTGTTCTTTTCTTTTTTCTGTCGAAGTTTGTCCATGCACTTTTGGCATGAAATGTTTGGTGAATTTGGATGAAACTTTCACAGATGGTAGATATAGTAATGCAGATGTGCCATTTGCTTTGTTTGACCTAATATCCCAAGTATTTACCCCGCTAGACCCCAAAGTGTAAAACGTTATTGTATGTTGCTGCGCACCACAAACGAAAGATTTCTGTGGTGTAATGGTATAATAAAGGCACCAGTACATATGGTACTTGTGTTTTGTGCAACAGTTGGTGGGTGGTTTTGCACATGCCAACAGAGGGGTATTAACAGCCTTATGACGTCAAAATCGTTAACAAATGTTGCTAATAGCACCTCTACTGGTCAGAATTTTAAACATTGTTCGATTTGGATAAAATTTTACATGACTATTAATTGGGTCATCGTGGTTTCATATTTTATACTTTTGGGTGTTAAACCCCATCAGTTACCCCACTGACCCACTAAAATGGGTGAGTTTTTTAAACAGTGTCGGAATTTAGTGAAATTTGAAAAGCTTGCAGAATTTGTCATTTATAGGTGTCAATTGTTTTGTTTAACCCTGTAACCCCAATATTTACCCCTCTAGCCCCATAAAAAGGGTGAATTTTTAAAACATTTTCCGAATTTGATGAAATTTGGACAGCTTATAGAGTGTGCTATTTATAGTTTGTTATGTTCAACCCTGTTGCCCCAACATTTACCCCACTAGCTCCCTAAAATGGGTCGATTTTGTAAACAATGTCAGAATTGAATGAAATTTACATAGCTTGTAGAGTGTGCCATTCATAGGTGTATAATGTGGTGTTCAACCCTGTTGCCCCAACATTTACCCCACTAGCCCCCCAAAATGGTTCAAATTTTTTAAACAATGTCTAAATTGAATGAAATTTGGACAGTTGTACAGTGTACCATTTGTAGGTGTTGATTGTTGTGTTAAACTCTGTAGTACCTATCATTTACTTCACTAGACCCCTACAGTCAAGTGCAATTCACCATTAATAGGAGCTGATTGTTGTGTTTTAGCCTATTTTCTCACTATTTAACACTTTTTTCTCAGATAGTCGTAAAATAGAAAAACCTTAATAAATGTATGAATGGAATGACTTTGAATAGACTGTACTCCATACAGCATATTTATTTAAGCACAGTACCAATCACTGTGTTTGATGTTACAATGCCAAACTTTCTCATTGTTATCTCTTGAAATGCGTTATTTACAACTTTTGCATGTGGACCCATGATGTTTCTGCTTGCAGAAACAACTAAGGTTATAAAAGATGGTGGATGATATGGGACCCAATATAAAATAAGTGTCTGATGTAAATATATGTTAAGAAATAGGTCACAGTGTATGTGCAATGGCAATATGTGCTAAGCCACCCTTCTAGTTGCATCAGAAATCTTTGTTATACAATGACCACACACTGATAAAATTTGCTGTGGTGTGAGCATCAACATAGGTGGTTCATTCAATACTGTTCTCGAAACAGGTTATGCGCGTTTCTGTTGCTTTTTAAGGTGATAACCAAGAGCTGTGGATAAGTGTCAGATAAATATAACTAGTATTTTGAAGAAACCAATACTATAAGGCGAATCATATTGTTATGAATGAAGAACTCATGTTATCTTATATTTCTTATTCTGTGGTACAGTGTGGAAATGGATTTTGATTATTGATTCCCCTAAAGTTTACCAAATATTGCCCAGCAGTTTTTGATCAAAATAATATAAGGTTTTTAATAATCACATGAGTTTAAATTAGAGAATATATAAAATGGCAATATATAGGTAAGCCATCTTCTAGTTCCGTTTGTGAAAATGACTAAATTAACTATTTTGTAACTTTGTGCACTGTTGTCATTAAATCGTATTCAGGATACACAATACAAAAAAAAAACTGGAAAAAAATTGAAATGGTTTATACAATTAATTGATTTTGTTTGTTGGTAGATTCTAGCTTCTACATTGATTTATTTTTTATTTTAACATGGCTGTCTTAACAAGGAATAAACAATGTAAATTTAATTGCCAAATACATCCACTTATGGCATACATCTTAGTACTTGCTTTCAGTATCCAATGAATATATGTTGTGGCACTTGTATTCGCTGTCGTTTTTCTCCATTCACTAATAATTTTGCGCTTAACTTTTTGTCATTTAGAGAAAAATTATTAGAGCAGCGTGAAAAACTGGAAGCTTGGTCAGATGAACAGAAAATACTTAAAGAAGAAGTCAAGCGAAAAATGAGAGAAGAAATTGAAAAAGCGGAAAGAGCGAAAAAGGCAAAAATGAGAGAAGAAATATTGGAACAGGAAAAACAAAAGGAAATAATTCGGATACGAGAAGAAGTAAAAAACCTAAACAATTTGGGTTAAAATGTGACATTAGATGTTTGATTCATTATGTTTTTTAGGTAAGAAATCAAATTCGTAAGGAAATTCAAGATGAAATTGAAAAGCAAAGGCAACAAGTTCTTAACAACACAGAAATCAAAAACCAAATTATGGAATTAGAAACTTTGAAAAAGAGTGTAGTTAATCGTGGTGATTCACAAATGATGCCTATGTCTGGGTTACATCAGGAAGAATCTAAACCACAGGAAGACTTTATGCTTCAACAAGATAAACACAAGCAGGTATGTATAACCTACTGTTGTATATTGCTGAGAGTTACAAATTAGTTGCTGGTTGTTTAAATTGTTCAGATATAAAGTAAATCACATGTCTTAGCTTAAGAGCTGATTGCATGCCAACTAAATCTAAACAGATTTATTGCACAAATTGGATGAAATTTGGACAGTTTATGGAATACACAGTTTATAGCGGTTGTTTAATGTGATTTATTCTGTATCCCACCATTTACCACATAAACTCCTTAAATGGGTGAAATTTGTAAACAATGTTCAAATTAGATGAAATTTTGACAGTTTGTAGAATATGCCATTTTTTGTGTTAATTTGTCCCCCTTTGGTCCCCTAAAATCTTGACCATGCAGAAATAAATAAAAGTTATGTTAAAAATTAAAAGCAAAACGTTGTGGTGTCTGAACAAAAAGTGTGCCATCATTGCATACAACAGAACAACAGTGATAAAATTAAATGTTTTAGTTACTTTCCACAAAAATCAGGTAGATAAATTTTGGATTTAGATTCTTGAAAAATGAACTTCAATTTTTTTTCATAAAAAAAAAGGTTGAAAAATCATGGAACATGGGAATAAACTGTGTATATCTGGTTTCACAGGAATTTTAGAAATGCATTACATGGCTTTTTAACCAGTTGGTATTTTTGAATCTAAAAATGGTCATAAAATATGAATATAGCTGCCAACTTGCATATAAACATGTGATGACACAAGGTTTTTGCTTGCAAAAATATTTATGTTGTTAATTGCAAGGTAAATATACAGGACCAAATTCAAATTTATTACTGTTGTAAGTATGGCGAACGATGTACATGGATAATAATTAGAATTTAGGATGTGTTAATTATCAATAGTTTGGAAAGCCACCTTTCTAGCATATAAACATTGGAAATATGTAGCGTCTGTTTAGTTTAGGACAGATGTTTTTTCATTGGGATGTGTTGAAATGAAAAAGACTGTGTCTGAATCTTACTTTTTATTTGGCTATAAATGTTTGTAGGATATGAATCGATGGCTTCAACAACATGGGAAGACTGCTGCAGAAATGGATGTTGAAGAAATGAGAAAAATGCAAATGGTTTACATGCAACAATTGCACCACTGGAGTCAACAACAACAACAAGTGAGCTGTGGAAACAAAGGATCCGTTAATTATTATTGGTCCTCTTTTCTGAAGGGGTCATCAAGTGATTTAACTCAATTTGTCTTTTTCCTGCAGTTTGTCCACCCTCAAAAAATATTTTAATACAAAATATAAAATATTTGATAGGTTTGGATAAAGTTGCAGATGGCAGATATAGTTATGCAGATGTGCCATCTGTTTCGCTTGAATCAATAGCCTTACTTTTTACCCCACTAGCCCCCAAAGTGTATAACGTTTTTTCATACATTTTGTATACTGCAGGTCACAACAAAAAATCTTGCTGTTGTGTCTTATGACAGCAACTAAACATACATTACTTGTGTTTGTGATGTACTTGCATTAAATGGTGGCTTTTTTTCAGATAACAGTTAGGCTGGGTGTTTGCAGTTGTTGAATTTGCTATTTATACATGTTGATTGTTGTAGTTAACCAAGGAGCCCATGATTTTCCCAACCAAAAATGGGTCTTTTTTCATAACGCTTGAATTAGTTGAAGTTTGGAGAGTTTAATGAATTAGCCATTTATAGTTGTCAATGGAGGTGTTTTGCAACATCAAATATTCTCACAATTATCTTTTGAAATACATGATTTAAAAATTTGCCTGTTTGGGTACCCATGAGAAGTTCCTTTAAAAACAAACAAGGCTAAAAAAACTTTAGCTAATATTGGACCCATAGAAAAAATATGTATAGGGAAAATATAAACCTTTTAAAATAGGTAAAAAAGTTATCAGAACACTGAACAAAAATGGAAATATTTGTTCTTCTGTAGGCATACATGCAATGGTATTGGCATCAACATCGCCACTTTCAACAACACCAGAATACTCAGCTAAAAAAAGAAGTTTTTGCCCACCACACTTCATCACGTGCACCAGCATCTACAGTTTTATCAATGGTATGTTGTATTGTATTGTAGGGGACACATATTGTTTTTGTCCATACTTTTTTCTGTCTGATTTGTTATACATGTCTGGTCAAGAAAGAGTGCTTCAAAATTCTTCAGATTCACAAAGATGTTAGTTATTTATCCATATTTGATCTTCCTAAAGTTTGACCCCGAATGACTAAAAGGGTTCACCCACAGGCCCCCCCCAGAAAGGGGCGAATTTACTACATGTTCCTTTATATTTTAGAGTTCTCAAATACATGGCTCTCAGGGTTCTTTAAAAACAAGTTACAGTTCATCATTTTCTGCTCCAAATCATCACATTTCAAAATACAACCCAATGCTGGTTAGTGTTGTATCATATCCATGTTTAAGTTTGTAAAAGCATCAAGCCATTAAATGATAAGCTGCAGACAGTGCACACTGTTTCGACCTACAATGTCTCATCAGTGCAGAGGGTGATGATTCACTTTGGTTCCCAAGCAGTTGCTTGGCGAGTTTCCTCTTGGGAGCCAGTTTCATCTGTGCTGTATGCCCAGTTGTGGCATTGCACAGACTAGGTGAGGCATGGGTTTTTACCCTGTTACTTCCAGCAAACTGGAGTGCCGTTAAATGGCTACACTAGCCAATGCGGCCGATCTCTCGTCACCAGCTGCACTGATAAGACCATAGCGGTCAAAACAGTGTGCACTGTATGCAGCTTATCATGTTTAAGTTATTTTCACAATTGCTTTACAGCAGGGCAGGCAGAATGTTGCTGGAATGCTTGGACAGGGCTTTCCTCGCCATCAACTACCCAGCCATAGAAATCAACAACCTCATATTCCCAATCCACAAATGATGCACACATATCATGAAAACGGTAAAATATGTCAAATTGGATGCAGGAAAATTGCTGTATATGCCACAATGGAACAATTGAATTGTTAATTATGACCCCCTTCCCTGATGGGGACACATATTGTTTTTATCTGTATTTTTTCTGTCTAACACTAGATTGTTCCAAGCACTCGCTTAAAAAAAGTGCTTTGAGCTTATTTAAATTTACACACATGTTAGCTAATTATCCAAACTTGATCCTCCCAAGGTTTTGCCCAAATGAGCCAACAGGCTCCCAAAGGATGGTTTTTTTATTTACCCTGCTAGCCCCTTGAATAGGTGATTTCTTAAACAGTGTCAGAATCGGCTGAAATTTAAATAGCTTGTGGAATATGCGATTAATAGATGTTGTTTGTTGTGTTCAACCCTGTAGCCCCGACATTTACCCCACTAGCCCCCTATATTACTGGGCACCACAAACAAAAGGTTTCTGTGATGTAATAGTGTTGGGCAACCATACATGTGTTACTTGTGTTTGTGAATTGCTTGGTGAGTATTTTTGCACGATGGCAGTTAGGGGTTTGTCAACAGCCTTAATGACAGAAGCATTAAGTTGTTGCTTAAAGGCCATCTAGTGGTCAAAATTGTAAACATTAGCAGATTGGGACAAAATTTACAGGGCTGTTGAAAATGTAAACATTTGGTTGTAGAACCCCATCAGTTCCCCACTAGCCTCCTTAAATGAGTTAGAAATTGGCTGAAATTGGGATACCTTGTAGAATATGCCATTTATAGATGTTGATTGTTATGTTCAACCTTGTAGCCCCAACATTTACCCCTCTAGCCCCCAAAAGTGGGTGAATTTTCTAAATAATGTTTAACTGGAATGAAATTTGGATAGCTTGTTGAATTTGCTATTAATACATGCCGATTGTTGTGTTTCACCCTATAGCTCCATCATTTACCCTCCTAGACCCCTAAAATGGTGAATTGGCTATTTATAGGTGTTGATTGGTGTGTTTTACTCTATTTTGCCACTGTTTACCCATTTTTTCCTTTTATATAGGACATTAAATAGGACCAATTTTAAACATTGTCTGAATTAAACCAGATTTGTGTAGTTTATACTTTTAATAGCATGTCCACTACTTTTAATAGCATGTCCACTACTGATCACTGTGTTTTAACATACAACACCGAACTTCCCCATGGTTATCTGTCAAAATGTATTATTTTCCCATGAGTTTCTGCCTGCAGAAACAACTAAGGTTATAAAAGACAATGACTAATATGGGAGCCATTATCAATTAAGTGTAGGGAATATATAACCAAAATAGATTATACTTGTGTACAGGGGCGGATCTAGAAAAAAAATTAGGAGGGTGTCCGACAATTAGTTGGGAGTGATGTGCTACTGACGTTGTATGATACCATTCGGGTATTCCCCTTTCTAAAAAACGTCAAAACCTTGACGTACGTCACTCACGCACCAAACAAACTGCCGTCGCAAGGTATCACTTTTGTAACTACGCAGTGCATAATACGTAACAGAGATTTGGGGTTGGGAAAAACTGTTTTACTATCATGGACGCACGCAGCTTGTGATGTTACACTATTTATCAATTCAAAAACATAACCCATAATAGTTTCTGCCCTGATCAGTTGCGTTTCTTTAAGTAAGAAGTTTAAACGACATTGCTCTTCTAACTCTAACACAACACAAAATGTTTACCGTTAAATTTACTTAGCGAGCCGCAAGAAGAGGAACTTTTTTGTACTAAAACCTGAATATGCTGTTTAATCATCTCCACGTTTTGAGACCTGAGTATTATTAGCCCGATGCACCTTCGCTCTGTACTGATGTTTGCTACAAAAAATTCAACGCGTTTATACCACAATACGCCGCGACATATTTTTTTGTTTCGTTGCCAATGTCGTTTTCTAGTTCAAAACGACGCGTTAAGCGGAAGAGTACTTTGTCCAGAATTGCAAGCAAGTCCAAACCAGAAAGTACAAGACCTCAACCTCACTCGCAACTTCGGCATGCCACAAAGGCGAGCAGCATCTCTCATTACCTGTTATCCAAAAGACACAAAAAAGAAAAACAACTGTTGATTTTAGCGAAATCGTTAAAATTTCCAATTACGGCTCCACTATCTAGCTTACTTAACAAAACTGCTGTTGCATGATAAACGTGACTGTCAGGCAACCAAAATACGTCAGTTGCTTTAAAAAACCTTTAAAGGACTGAACGCCTTTTTGAAACCCTGGTTCACATTTTAAGTTGCGCAACGTTAAGAATGCAACAAAGTTGGTTACTATGCAAGGCATAAATAATACCAAGCATTGGCAAGTTACCAATTACATGTACCTTAACAATGGTGGATGTACACCGATCGAATATTGGTGACAAACAACTACGTGTTTGGGGGTCATAAACAATTTAGCATTGATAGTTTTAAATCAGTTTAGTCGGATTTAACATTGTTTAAATGCGAAAACAATTTAATACATTACATTTAGTGCAGTCAGCACTTTTGACTTCAGCGTCCTTGGCGGATAATCACTTTTGTATTGTCAGCGCATAAAACTCATTTTAAACCCTTGTTACGTCACAATAGACTTGTTATGTCACACCCAATACAAAACGATAAAGGTGCATGGCTTTGAGATAAAAGACTCCCTGTAATCATGCAGCGGTAAACGGAATGTTTGGCCTATTTAATTTACGCACCACTTTTTTAAAATGGGATTTCGGCAAATTTCACCACTTTTCTGAGGGGGGTGTCAAAACACCAAACACCCCCGTCTAGGTCCACCCATGCTTGTGTATTTGCAATGGCAAACAGTGCTAAAGCCATCTGGATTTTTTTCTGTAACCAACACACATAAACACATTTGGGTGGACACATTCGTTTTTGCTTGCGAAAATAGTCATGTTAGTAGGTCAAATGGTGTATAGTAAATCGTTAAGTGGAATATATAACATAGAAAATGGCAATATGTAGAAAAGCCACCTTCCTTGCTTTTATTTGTGTTTAGCTATGAGACCTCTTTCTACTTCTGCTTCTCAAAGACCACCTGTGACCATGTTGAATGTTTCTCACTATTCACAACCAGTAAGTTGTAGTGGTTGGCAAACTATGGGCCATAGATGTGGCTATTTTGTAATGAACCACGCAAACCTTGACCCCAGCCTAACCAAACTATGAGGTGATTTTCAGCTGATTATGAGAAAAGGGCACAAATTATATAGTAGAAACAAATTGTGCATATGGGTGTTGGATTTAATTTATGTCAGCTTGGCGCATATTGACATTGCTTGCATAATTATGGGTCCCCTTCCCTGAAGGGGACACATATTGTTTTTGTCTATATTTTTTTTTTCTTTTTTTCTTTCTAACGCAGATTTGTTCCCACGTTTGGGTCAAGAAAGAATGGTTCAAACTTTTTCAAATTTACACACATTACAGATATTGGTCTAAAGATGGTCCATGTGAATTTTGACCTCGTTTGATCCCTCGGTTCACCCACAGCCCCCCAAAACGTGAAATTTTTAGCGCGGATTTGTTCCCACGTTTTGGTCAAGAAAGAATGGTTCAAACTTTTTCAAATTTACACACATAATAGGTATTGGTCTAAAGATGGTCCATGTGAATTTTGACCCCGTTTGATCCCTCGGTTCACCCACAGCACCCCAAAACGTGAAATTTTTAGCGCGGCTATTGTTCCCACGTTTTGGTCAAGAAAGAATGGTTCAAACTTTTTCAATTTTACACACATTACAGATATTGGTCTAAAGATGGTCCATGTGAATTTTGACCCCGTATAACCCAGAGATTCACCCACAGGCCCCCGAAACGTAAATGTGTCTAACGCTCGTTTGGTCAGGAAAGACACTGTAGGCAGAAGTACCAAGAGAGTAACTCACTGGTTTACGATAGCGGGAGGGCTCAGCTTGACGTCGGACAGACGTTTTACGAGACATCGTTTCAGTGATTAGAAATCAGCTGTTTTGCACAGCAATGCTATGTCGTTTTATTAAGTTATCACTCACATTTTTAGTTTTGGCGAAGGTTTTACACCTATGACATGATTTAAGCCTAATAACCGTGCTTCGGTTTTGTATATGTCAAGAAAAACTTTGTTAATAAAAGTTAAGATGAAAAAATTAACTTGACTTTTTTGCCAAATAAATGTTTTTTCAAATGCTCGCTGTCAGGTTGGCCGCCGCATGATCACGGGTTACTTAAGGTCAACTAGTCGGTATTACAAACACAGCTCAGAACTTTCTTCATAACGTAGCGTTTTTTTAACAATCAATTTAGGAGTCAATACTCAAGGCATGTATAAATTAGGCTATTGTTGAACACGAATGACGGCGTGCTATTGAAAACGGTGTCAAAAGGTCAAACAGTCGTTTGGCGTGTGCACCCTGAGAGGTTACTACAGGTCAATGGTACTCGTTTTGCGAAACAAAGTTAAATGAAAAACAATTTGTTATGTATACACTTGTAGCAAATTGCTTTTTAATTTAAAGTGTCTGTAACACAACTGTTACAGCTTTCTAGAAAAAAATGTGTTTGAAACCTGACCTTGGACCACAATATCTGGGTCAAAGCAAGAGAATCAATTGAAATTATTTTTTTTGTTCTTTTTTAAAGTTTTTGTAATTATATGACAATAATAGTGCAAAAAGAATACGAACAATTTTTTGATTGTTGGGTTAATGCTTTCTAAAAATTTGTCCTTAAGAATGTAAAAATCACCGCAACATTTGTTTACCGTAAATCCGCACAAACATGCGTGTGGGGACCCATTAGTTTTTGTTTACAAAAACAATCATATGTGTAGATCAAATGATGTGTATAGTAAATTGGTAAATATCGTATAGAATATATAAAATGGAAGTATATCAGAAAGCCACTCTTCTAGTTTTTTTTTACATCACAACAAGCAATTGGTTGTGAGCCGATTGTATGTGTCACTTAGTGCCCATAGCCAAGAAAGTTGTACCCGAAATAAATTTTGATAATTATGGGTCCCCTTCCCTGAAGGGGACACATATTGTTTTTGTCCGTATTTTTTGTTTCTTTTTTTCTTTTTTCTGTCTAACGCTGGCTTGTGAGACGCGTTTGGTCAAGAAAGAGTGCTCCAAATTTATTCAAATTTACAGAGATGTTAGTTAATAATCCAAATTTGATCCTCCTGAAGTTTGACCCCGATTGACCCAGCGGTTCACCCACAGGCCCCCAAAACGTAAATTTTTTGAAACAGCTGTACTGACTAAAGTACAGCATCTAGGAGTTTCATGCTTTGTTGTTTGGTGCAATGTAAAGTTTTTTAAAGAATTTTGTATCTTTTTTTCGGATTAACCCATTTTTTACCCTTTAAATCCCGAAATAAACGGTTTTAGTTTTAAGGCAGAAATACATGCCATATGGTGCAGAAATATTTGAAAAGTTAACAATTGTTTAAGCAGGATATTCGTTTAGTATTTAAAATTTTGCCAGTTACCTTTACAATCCATAATATGTGTACGCTATCAGTCAGATATAAGTCCCAAGGGAGGAATTCACTGGTTTACGATTAAGGTGGCAGAGCGGGAGTGCTCAGCTTGACGTCTGGACAGACGTTTTACGAGACAGTCGTTTCGGTGATTAGTAATCAGTTTTTTTGTGTGCAGCAATGCTGTGTCGTTTTATTAAGTTATCACGCGCATTTTCAGTTTTGGCGCAGGTTTTACACCTAAGACATAATTCGAACTCGATAAACGTACTTCGGTTTCGTTTATGTAAGGCAAAACATCGTTGATGAACATAAATATGAAATTTAATAAACTTAACTTTTTCGAACGCCGCAATAAATGATCTTTAAATTCTCGTTGTCAGCTTTGCCGTCTGTCACTAAATGGGTCACTAAAGGTCAACTTGTAGGCATTACAACACCGTTACGAATTTTTCGTGCTAAATGTTTTTTTAAATGCTCATTGTCAGGTCGGCCGCCGCATGACCACGGGTTACTTAAGGTCAACTAGTAGGTATTACTAACACGAACTTTGTTTCGTCATAACGTAGCGTTTTTTGCAACAAATTTAGGAATCAACGCTCAAGGCATGTATAAATTAGGTTAAACGGTGTTGTTGAACAGTGCTATTGAAAACGGTGTCAACAGGTCAAACAATCGTTTGGCGTGTGCACCCTGAGAGGTTACTACAGGTCAATGGTTTTGCGAAACAAAGTTAAATAAAAAACAATTTGTTATGTGTACACTTGTAGCAAATTGCTTTTTAATTTAAAGTGTCTGTAACACAACTGTTACAGCTTTCTAGAAATAAAATGTGTTTGAAACCTGACCTTGGACCACAATTTATGGGTCAAAGCAAGAGAATCAATTGAAATTATTTTTTTTGTTCTTTTTTAAAGTTTGTGTAATTATATGACAATAATAGTGCAAAAAGAATACGAACAAAAATTTTTTATTGTTGGGTTAATGCTTTCTAAAAATTTGTTCCTAAAAATCTAAAAGTCACCGCAACGTTTGTTTACTGTAAATCCGCACAAACACGCATGTGGGGACCCATTAGTTTTTGTTTACAAGAACAATCATATGTGTAGATCAAATGATGTGTATAGTAAATTGGTAAATATCGTATAGAATATATAAAATGGAAGTATATCAGAAAGCCACCCTTCTAGTTATAATAAACAGAAACACGTGTTATGCACAAAAACAGTTTTCTAAATTAAATTTAAATAGTGTACTTTTGGCAAAAGAACTAGCTTTAGCTGTAAATGTGTCATGTGTAGACTTGTTGGGAATGTTTAACGCTGGTTATGACCAAAGAAAAAGTGGGAAAAAAGTAATACCACCATTTAAGAGTGTTATTGTTTCAGTTAATTCTACGTTTACCAATAAATATGTTATTCAGGCTCCTGATGACAGAGCTCCAGGAACTACACCTCCGCCTAATCCAGGTTCCTTTTTAGTTTCCTTGTTAATAATTATGGGTCCTATCTTTGCATAGCATTTTTTTTGGTCTTTTGTCTATTTTATTCTGATTTGCTCTTCAAACTTTTTTAAATTTTCCATGTTCACTATTAAAATTTAGGCCTTATTGGCCCAGTAATTATAAACAAAAGCCTAGTGAAAAGGTTATTAATTGCTCATTTTGCATGGCTATTGCACAGTTAGAGGTTACCAAGTGATCACTTTTACATAATGCAAAATGAAGTTGAGAACTTTCAGCTTCTGTAATATGAATTAGGTTTTCATGGAGAAGTTTTAATTGTTTAAAGACTGACTTTGGACCAAATAATCATGTTCAAGCTAAAAAAATATTTGTTTCGGAATTGTATGCATTTATTTTCAAATATGTTATGAAACATAAAAAGGTTAGTGTTATATAAAAATCAGATTGCAAAAGATTTAGGTATGAAGTATGTATTGAATGTACGGCATTGGGTTTGTATCAAGAAATTGTTGTATCTGGACATTTACTATTCAAATTGGATATATATAGGAAGGCAATATCTTTGTTTTTTTATTTCTTCTTATTTATTGTTTTTCAGTGAACATTCCTGTCTCTGAGACACAAAATTTGGAACCAGAACAATCATCCCAGAAAATTAGGTTGGTTTCATTTTGTAGGGGATTTGTTAACTTTTAAAAACATTATTCATTTTTTTTAGTACTGTAAAAGATCACAACAAAGATTTTGAAAATACAGAAGGAGATAATAATGAAGTAGGTTTTTGTTGTTGTAAAATATTTTTGTCATATTTAACTTTTCAACTACACAAATTGCCAGCTGCAATGTTGTACTTTTAGGTGTATACTTGAAGTGGGGACTGATTTTTGAAGGTTTCTTGACAGCAACACACTTGTGCTCTAATCAAAAACATTAGCGAAAATGCAAAAATAATTCAAAGCAAAAATGACAGAAACTTAATCACAAACAAACACAACACACTGAACACAGCCATATACCAACAATATAATACTCTAGGGATGGGCCAAACTGAGCCAGAACCAGAGTATTCTGGACCAAGCATCACAATTTTCCTATGCAGCAGTTGCCCGAGTTAAGCTGAGCATTAGACAAAAAAACTAACCTTTTCAAACTCACATTTTACCAGGCCCATTAAAGGCGCCATACTGAGTCAGTCGGTCACCAATCATTCACCACCATATGGCTTTCCTTTGTTCCAGTTAAGAACATGATAAAGGTCATACAGAGTAGTCCTGTGTTTATGGAGGGCATATTTCTTAGCTTTAGACATGGCATCAAAGTCTTCATATGCTTGGTAATACTTCAATAAATTATAAACCAATAAAAGTTTTGCAACTTTCAAGCTTTCTAGTGCAATCATCAGCAGGAAAAAAACCCACTTGTCTTACTTTTAAGGCTTTTATGACAAAAGCATGACTTGGAAAGTAAAGCTGATATAAGAGTGGCAGGGGATGCAGCAAAACAACAACATACCTTAAAACAGTTTTTGGAAATAAAACATGCTTTGAACCAATTCACCCATATGCAACAAGAGTGACAGCAATAATTTCGGAAATAAAACATGCATACTTAAAAGTGTTTTCACTTCGTTGCCATGGTTTTGATCCATTCTTACAATACTCTTTGATAACTTGCAATACAAAAAATGAAATGCCGTTAGCTGTAACACTTAACTGGCTCACTGTGGCAATATTTTACTGATAAAAAATTGTGTCAGCACCAAGTGAAAGGGCGACTTAATAAATCTTGTAGGGCCGAGCCGAGCGAGAACGCGAGTACTCGGTACCAAGCATCACGTTTTTGATGCTCGGCCGAGCCGTTGCACAACTGACCCGAGCGTTATATTTGCATATTCATGCCCTGCTAACATATGTAACTAGTGTTCTAAAGGGTATCCAAGAAACAAACGAACGATTTTCCAAATATATTAGATGGTGGGAAAACTCGTTCTTTACGGGCATGTACAGCTCAATAAAACACTGCCGGTGACGTAAGAGATCTTATAGAACTAAAACGTAGAAAGGGGATGTTTTGTGAAGTCATAATGCACCGAGCGTGCTCGGCGGAGCACTGAGCTTAAAAGTGAGATGCTCGGTGCTCGACCAAACAGAACATTTGCAGATTTGGCACATCCCTAAAATCTTGCACCTTAGAACATAAACAAATGTGTTTGTGGCAATAGATTAAGAATGCACAAAAACTGTCCATTACACACTATAACTGAGCTATTGTCAGAAGGTGGCCCAGCATATTTGTGACACTTGTAGTGGGTATTGATATTATTTTTTTACATTTTCCAATACATAATTGTGTGTATGTATTTGTTGGTTGGTACTTTTTAGTAAACTTACCTAACAAAGCTAACCCAGTGACTAAAACTATATTTTTACATTATCAAACCATTTTAGGCCAAGAAAAAAAAGAAAAAGAGACATAAAAGGGAAAAAAAGCATAAAAAGAGAAGAGATTCCACTTCCTCAACTGAGGATGTAGAGCATCAAAAAGAACAAATAATGGTATTTCACTTGTTATTTCTAAGTGATGTTTAACACATAAAAATAAGAAGACACTGTTTCAGCCCATCTTTTATTTCTTGTTTTGTAAATGTTTAATCCATGTCTATCCCCGTTATGGCAAACTAAGTAGTGCAAAAAATCATAGCTATTTAATGTCACTGTAAAGCTTACTGTGTAGAAAATGTTCTGATATGACAGATCACACTGTCTAACCTTTTAATGTTAAATTGACCCCTGATGTATTCTTCAGCAACAATTGGCTGCACTGCAAGCAAAGCATTCTCAGGGCGCTTCGGCTCAAGCAGAGGTTGAAGATGGAGAAGTTGAAAGTGAAACTGAGGCAAAGTTGGCTAATCTTGAAGCTCTCACTACAGCATTGCTGCAGGTACTGTGGCTGAGATCTAATAACTGGAACAGTTAGCTTATATGGAAGTGTAAATCCTATTGTGGCAAGTTGATAGTTTGGACCCACAATATTTATTTAGGTGGACAAAAAGAAGAAAAAACACAAACGAGAAAAAAAGAAAAAGAGACCAAGAAGTGAGGATAAAGACATGTAAGTTTTTATTATGGATCCCTTTTTATTTCAGGAACAAATAGATTAATCTACACAAGAAGGTTGCATTTTTTTGAAAATGTGTAATTATGGGTCCCCTTCCCTGAAGGGGACACATATTGATTTTACTCAAAATGTTTTGTTTTTTTTCTTCTACCCAAAGTTTGTCCGACTCGTTTTTCCATCAAATGTTAGATGGATTTGGATGAAATTTGCACAGATGGTAGATATAGTTATGTAGATGTGCACCCCACTTTGTTTTTGTTGATAACCCCAGTATTTACCCCGCTAGCCCCCTAAAATGGGTTATTTTCTTCCCAAAGTTTGTCCGACTCATTTTTCCATCAAATGTTTGATGGATTTGGATGAAATTTACCCAGATGGTAGATATAGTTATGTAGATGTGCATCCCACTTTGTTTTTGTTGATAACCCCAGTATTTACCCCCTAGCCCCCTAAAATGGGTTATTTTCTTCCCAAAGTTTGTCCGACTCATTTTTCCATCAAATGTTTGATGGATGTGGCTGAAACTTATACAGATGGTAGATAAAGTTATGTAGATGTGCATCCCACTTTGTTTGTCCAAATAACCCTAGTATTTACCCCGCTAGCCCCCTAAAATGGGTAAGTTTGTAAACAGTGTCAGAATTCGCTGAAATTTGGATATCTTGTAGAGTATGCCATTTATAGTTGTCGTTTGTTGTCTTCAACCGTGTAGCCATAACATTTACCCCACAAGCCCCTAAAGTGTAAAACATATTTGTATGTTACTAGACACCACAAACGAAAGATTTCTGTTGCTCAATAGTGTTACAAGGGCAAGCAGTTGTATGTTACCCATTTGTGACTTTGTGGATTGCTTGGTGAACGTTTTTATGCCATGGCAGGTAGGGGGTTGTTGCCCTATGACGTCAGAAACATTAACGGTTGTTGCTCAAGACACCTCTACTGGTCGACATTTTAAACATTGGCGGATTGGGCTGAAATTTTGCAGTACTATCAATTGAGTCATTGAGGTTTCCTATTTTTTTAGTTTGTGTGTCGGACCCCATTAGTTACCCTACTAGCCCCCTAAAATGGGTCAGTTTTTTACACAGTGTCGGGATTGGATAAAAATTGGGTAGTATGTGGACTGTGCTATTTGTAGGTTTCAATTCATGTGTTTTACCTTGTAGCCCCAACATTTACTCAACTAGCCCCCTAAAATAAATGAACTTTTAAAAAATGTCCTAATTATATGAAATTTTGCAAAGTTTATTAAACATACCAAGTCCTCAAATGTTATGTATTGTCCTGTAGCACCACAACTTAACCAACTAATCTCTAAAATGTGTAACCCTCTTCACAATGTTCGAATTGAATGAAAATTGGATAGCTTGTAGAATTTGCTATTCATTTTTTGTTTTACCCCATTATGTCTTCTTACTCCTTCATTTCTTTGAAAAGGAACGTTAAATAGGACATACTTCAAACAATACCTGGGGTGAATCTAAATTTATATAGTTTGTTCTCTACATAGTATTAATATTTAAGCCCAGTCCCGATCACTGCGTTTTACCTTACAACACTAAACTTTCACATGGTTATCTCTTGAATGCATTATCTACAACCTTGCATGTGTGGGGACCCATGAGTTTCTGCTCGCAGAAACAACTAAGGTTATAAAAGACAGTGGATGGTATGGGACCCAATATAAAATAAGCATAGGAAATATATCAATGTTTTAAAATAGGTTATAGTGTATATGCAAGGGCAATATGTGCTAAGCCACCCTTCTAGTTTTGTTTGCAATTGGGGTACAAATTAAAATATGTTGTGGAACAGGGCTGTGCAACTTAATAGAAATTCAGGACACATTTTTCACACAATCTTGTCCTGTGTTGGGTTTTAGTGTGACATCTCTCTCTTTTGTCTAAAAGTTTATTTTTTTTTTCAAAATTAGGCGAAATATTGATGCACAAACCACAAATGAACAAATTGAAAAACCACAAACTAGTGAAGGTGCTATTCAACCACCTTCATTTTTTCAAGACATTGGCCAAGACATGTTGCAGGTTACATCTCATGCACCCGTCAGTACTAATCAAGGTAAACTTTGGATTTTGTGAACACTAACAAATAGTACAATTAAAATACACTAACATTTTTTCAGTTTACATGGGAGCCTGTGGTTACCCTTTGAGAGGTCACCACGGTCCAGAGTCTTCTGTTACACCAAAAGTGACAACATCTGAAGGCAGGATGTTGGAATTTAAAACAAGCTTAGAAACCAATCCAATAACTTGTAATCCGAATACAGTAAGTTTTCCCCTGCCCGAAAACCTATGTTCTGCCAACTCAGGACCAGAAGACATAAAGAACATTTTGGCATACCCTTCAAATGTGGAACCAGATGTGTTGAGATACAGGCCTCCCACTGTGGGACCAGCTGGAGATCATGTGCAGCAACATTTTGTCAGTCGACAATTAGGGTCACCTGCTCAATTGATGAATCCAAATAACCCCATTGAAGCATGGAATCGTGAAATGGAGCAAAAATACCCGGATCCTACTAAAGTTTCTCTTCCAAACCCTTCATTTCGACAGGATCTTAGAAGTGGCTCATCACAATTTGGTCTAACTGTTCAACCAGTTCACTACCAACATGGTTAGCACACATTCATTTAAATGTATTTGTTAACTTTATAATGATCTACACAAAATGATAAGAAAAGTTTGACAAAACTAGAATTGAAAAACTGGAAATCCACTGATATAGTATACCATATTTATTTGTTGTAAGTGTTACTTGTTAAGATGTTCGACCTACAGTTTTGCTGCTTTTAGTCATTTTGTGGCATAAAGGCATTACAGATCAAAATAAACTCGGATTATTTAAACACTTTTGTTTATTACAATTATTTATTGCAATCGAGTAAATGCGGTAGGCTTTATAACAAAATCCTTATGTTGTAGTCCACCTGGAGAATGCTGAGCGACAACATTTACAGAAAACTAAAGTTGAGCATATTAATGTAAAGAGCACAAGGAGTTTAAGAGAAGTAACGATTTTGTTTCCTTCTTTCAAATACACAATGCAAACAGACAAATTTCGTAAATATGTTGTTTTATTTTTTGCACTTGGTATAGTTCTATTTAGATATTATTCTTCAACTTTTTGGGTATACTATATGGTCGAATAGTGCACTTTGTCATTCTGTTAGTTTGAAATTTTTACCGTTCCAAAGTTGACATTCCAATCTGATTACATTGAACAAAATCACAAATTGTAACTTTCATTTCAAATTTATCTGGCTTATTTTTCCAATGAAATGCAAAACATATTATTGTCTATAGGGAGAAGGCAATCGGGGTCGTGGTAGAAAGCGACGAAGACTGCAGAGGAATTACCATGACTGGGATCAACCAGCTGATGATGGACTGGTAATCAGGTTGCAGTTGTTACAGGCAAATTGTTTCTTTATGCCGTTTCTTTTGGTGCAGGTTTATTACTATAGTGAAAGCGGAAGTTCTGGGTGGGGATCAGATAATGATTTTGATGACCTGCTGGCGAAAAAGAAATGGGAAACTGCTTCCAGAATGCCTACTCACCAATATGAAAATTTTGCACAACATAAACAGCATTCTGAGAGATCAAGGACTAGGTAAAATATTTTTTTTATACTGTAGTGTCGCACCCTCAGTGCAGCTCCTGGACAAGCTACCAGTGCGAGCAACAGATATTTATTTCGACCAGGTTGAATGATGCGCGCAATGAACAAGTTCTTTTGCAAATATAACAACACTAATAAACGTCAGAATGACGAACAGCGACAAACGCTTTTACAGGGAAAAAACAAATAACGTACCAAACTTTGATCGGTCCAGGCATTAGACGTCCCAATTGGTAATCACAGATTGACGTTTTTACACTGTAAATATCGTAAGTCGTAGTCAGTAAAACACATAACACACCAAGATACAGGCCACCACATTAAAACATACCGGCGTACAGCAATGCAACCAAGCCACTTTTTCGCACAGATGGATGCCGACCGAATCTTGTCCACAGTAAATTACCCTGGTCGCAATAATACGATGCTCAGCGCAAAGTTCACAGGTCCAATTCACTTAGATACAACCCAGGTTTTGACACAGGTCAACATTTTACACATTTGCAGTAAACTGAAGCAGATATCCGTTAGTTTTCTAGCACAACTCGCTTTCATGCGGTCAGCACATATACAGCAGACACTAATTGACTAAACAAACGCATAACCATGCGGTCTCGCACAAGGTAATTGCACCACAATGGATTTGACGTCGCAAAGTCATTGTTGCGTCAATAGCAATGCCAGGACGATATTCCTGGCACCCGTACATAACAGCTTGGCGCCGCTAGAAGCAAGAAATCTTACACATTCTGTTCTAAAAAGGTTACCTAAATTGTATCTGAAACTAGACTTGATCAAACAACAAGTACCGTTTTTCAGCAGAAACGTTCCCTGGAAGTTCTAGAGTTCTATGTATGTTTGTTCAAGTAGAATTCCAACACAAAGTGATTTTCAAACTTATTCTACTCACATACCATAAGATTTAGTACAGCAGACCACTAACATTTAGATTTTTTGTTTTAGGATTATGACTTAAAATAGACTACACCAGGGTGGTCCATGACTAAGAAAATGAAGGGTGTCACTTTAAGGGTTTGGCAAATACTAGGTGGACAGCAAAGAAGAAAGTCTTTTGTATCAAAGGACTGAATTTAATGTACAGATTAACTTGTTTTAGGCCCAAGTATTATTACCACAGATCACATCTGTTAGCACTTATTGATTGTTTTTACGTTCCTTTAATTGCTGATGTTTGTGACAATAAGAAAAATTGAAATAAAATGAATTTATGTCGTCACAAAAAGCACAGACTCCTACAATAGATGTATATTTAATTGCAATTTGATCGCAGGCATATTATTGAGGGCTATAATCAGGGTTGCGCCATCGTCATTGTTTCATTCGAAGGTTAAACAATTTTGAACAAATCTTTGCTTTTATACAAGTCATGACATATCACAAACCATATGTTTTAACATAAACAATTTGTTCCAACAACTTCTTTTTCGTAGAAAATATTACTTGCATGTAAAGACAGTTTACTTTTTGGATTTGACTTGTAATTGTTGAAAATAAGACAAAATAAGGAAATTTCCTGGGGCTAAGGACAATACATTTTTCTAAAACATTGCCCTTCAAATTTGTCAAATTAAATATGAGATCTCTTTATCACATTAAATAGATTTAAATTAAATTTATTTGATGTATTAAGATTATCACCAATGCAGCAACAGCCCCAGCATGCACAAACACCATATTCGGGCATGGGAGAACCTCAAGGGATTCCAGTAATTGGAGGAATAAAGCCACAACCAATTCCATCATTGGCCAATCGAAATTTGCAAGATCCATTTTCACGAAGTGATGCAGTCGGAATGATGGCGCCACGAGAACACGCAATGAAACTACCACCTGATCAATTCGGTGTTCCACATGGAATGCATACTGCTCCTCCCAACCGCCATATTCCTGCATACAATCCAGCTTTCCCACCTCATAGTCACCAACCAATTCCAAACGCCGCTTTTTTGGACAGGCAACCGTTTGCTAGGGACAGACCACATACTGATGGATACGGCAGAAGGTTATACTAAGTGTTGTTCAGTGAGTATTATTGGCTTTTTTGAACAGTAATTAAAGTATATTGTTGATAGTTCTACAAAAAATATTTCATGGCCCCTTTAACTGAAGGAGAAACATTTGCTTTTTCGTTTTTTCTGTCCAATGTTGGTTTTTCATTCGTTTAGTCGAGAAAGATTGTGTAAACTTTTTTTAATTTACACACATGATGGTAAGTACTGCGTTGGTTGGTGCAAAATAATTTACAGCATTTTCAAACTTGTATTCTCGTTTACGCTAAATATGCGCTGTTAGGTTTACATATCGTTTTGTTGTTTAAAATAAAAAAAAACGATCGGTCCGTTGATTATACCTTCACACCACCCAATGTGTGTCAAAAGGCTATTGTGTTCTTGCGGGACACTCTGTTCTCATGAGTTAGGTTAAGTTTATTTCGAGACACGATTGGAGCGATTACTGCCAAGAAACGGGTCTAGCCTCTGCATCATGCGTTATGGTTGTTACATTTATTGTTGGTCTTGGTACTTTGGTGCTATATACCAGGGCTTCTCAAACTGTGGGTCGCGTAATGTAATTTTGGGGTCGCGAAACATTATGGGTTATTATGTCAGTCACAATAAATGGTATACGTGCGTACATTTATTGATTAAACATCACTTCCGTGTATGCAAACTGCTCTAAACACATTTTGTACAATTTGAAAGAGTATTACCAGCCTATTAGTCATATGCGCCAGACTTTTTTATGCCTATTGTGTGCAAACAATGCGAAAAAGCAGATACCACAAGCGTCACAATATAGATTATGACGTCACAAAAACTAAGACTGTCAATCTGTGTATCAAGTTAGAAATTAATTTAGGCTTTTTAGGTGCCATTAGATGGTATATATATAAGATATAAGTATTTTATTACATCATACCCATCAAGGGGTCGCGTAGAAATTTCTGTTTTAAAATGGGGTCGCAGAGCAAGAAAGTTTGAGTAGCCCTGCTATATACAATATGTTAGTGCCGTGCGGTCGTATGTTAATTGTTAGCAATACTAAGCCACGGTTGATCCGGATATATATAACTTTCACGTGTGATAAACTGGCAGATGATACCTAACGATGATGTGCATTTCCCTGAGACACACTAAACGACTTTAAGAGGTTACTAGCGGATAAGGCCCTGTGGTTGGTTATTGCAAGTCAACTTCTACTTTTTTTGAAACAAAGTTAAGAATGATTTGATTCCTTAGTGATAATTCCTAGTGTTCGTAATTTTGACTCAAAAAAACTCTAAAAGGAAACGATCATTGTCAAGTACGTCACAGGAAGAGGTCAATGTGTACATTGCAAACCACAGTGAAACTAGTTGTTATACTTTGATAGCTTCTTAATTTGACAGTGTTTGAAGCACTCCATGGGTTGTTTGAGGGAAGGCTTTGCACACAAATAGCTAGACTTTGGCTTGCAGAAACAATTAGCCTATGTTGTTAAATGCCTGGTAAAAAGGAGACCCACTTAAAATTGGGTAACAAATGAGTATCCGTTAAATCAAAAGTATGGCAAATTTGGGAAGTCATTAAACAAATCAAATGACATATGAATTAACAATTTCTAGTAAAGCAAACTTACTTGCATTGAACCACTTGAAATACTTAACATTGACAAGTAAATTACCTATTAAGTAAGGATTAGTGTACTGATATTCCGTGTATGTCGTGTAATAAAGCATACATTTTGACAGATAACGGACGCAAGGAATGTGGAATTTTCTCATCTGTAAATAAGATCTGGAAGTATGTGGAAATTCTCTGTGGCTAGGTTTCGTGTAAACAATTACTGATGAAGCAATGTGAATTGCAATGAGACAAACCTGCACTGAGCAGTACATTTAGACATAGACTGAATGCTGCGCTGGGCAGCAAACTACTGGAGTTTGTAGTTACAACTGCACTGTGCAGTGTGTAAATATATTTACATGGATCAATTTCTTTTAGGGACTGTTCTGATGGACAGGACGTACGCTGTATCTTGTGAATTTTGAGAATCTCCCAAGTTTTGTAGATACACGATTTTATTTTCAAGCTGCGCTTGGCAGTGTTTGATCTACATGCTTTCATTAAAGGATCACAACTGCGCTGTGCAGTAAAACGTAGATTGAGAAGTTTTAAAACTTGTAGGCTGCGCTGTGCAGTGAACTGGATGCATCAACCAAGTATGTGGTCATACTTCAGTGCATTTGATTTGTCGCCGAGGAAACTTGGTAGGTAACTGCTGACAACATGGACACCTTCCCTCTGAAGTAGGCTTATTTGGAAAACACAAGAAACTACTCTACAATATTATCGTAAATATGTGGCGTTTTGTAAATAAATTGCATTGTGTTGTGTTGGTGTTTTTTGATTAATTGGGAAGCAACACCATTTTTTGGTTTAAGTGTAGTTTTTCCATAATGTTTCATTGACAAATGTATATTTCAACATTGAGATGGGACACACACATGCCCTGTAGCAAATTCGAAAAAAAAAACATAATATGCTTCAACAAAGAATCCCACAAACCGTAATACGTAGGGGAGATGCGGGACCATTGGGCCAAAATTCAGTTTTTCATGACTATTTCTTTGAGTTCGAAAGAAAAATTGCCATTGAACCTGTACTAATACTACACACTTACATAAGGGCATAACTTTCTTATTTGGAAATGAGTTGGCAAGATATTCCGTTTTAAAAATTACAAAAAATATGGCTCAAAGGTCCTTACCCTTGGGGACCATTGAGCCAGTATTTTCATGTGATATTCTGGACCATTAAACCACGCATGAGGGAGCTTATTAAGTGTTGTTTTGAAAGTAGAACATTTTTATTGAAAAATAAATCTAATATTAATCAAAAGAAATAAATACAACCAGCATCAATAGCTTCATAGGCCAAGGACCTTTGGGCCATGCCCAATGGTCCTGTATTGCCGCCATTACGAACTTATCTTACTGAACTACGTTACACAGATTAACTTAAGAAATACTAATGCTCATCTAACGCTACAATTAACTAACTAATATCCTGCAAACTTCGTGTTTTAACTAGCTTTCTCTTGTAAAGAAATTACAAAAAGTAAAGGAGCAAAATATTTACTTTCAAGCTGCGAAAACTTAGTTATGCTCACAGTTTCTTCTGTAAGTGACTGACCTTCTTGTTGTTACAGCTTTAAAACTATTGCAACACAATTACTTTAATGTATGACTGAGAACTCGCTACAGCGGCCAGTTTGAGAGAAACGGATGAAGACCCAAAGGTCCTTCATGCCCAATGGTCCCGCATCTCCCTTACATTACAAAAAGTTTGCTAAATATCGTTGGATCGCGTAATGAGCATTTGGTGTGAAGAGGGTTGGAGTTAAACCAACATAGAAACTTATAGTTCCTATCACTGCATCTCTTGTTAAATTAAAAAGCTTTGCTTAATAGATCTACGCCGTTATTGGTAGGCTATTTAGTCAACTAGGCTATGTCAGATGTGAGTTCTTATATGTTAGTAGAATTTCCGATTAAGATGAACCGAATAAACGCCAAGTCAGTTATGAGTTCTTTTGGGACAATTTGTGAAGGCTTGGATAGCAAAGATGCAGAAATGGACAGACCGTGCGAGTAGATATCGATGGTTTTTAACTTGTGGTATAAAACTACTGAACTTTTGCAGTTATGAAATAATCGCCTTGCGGAACGTACAAAATGACCTTGTTTGTAAGCTTAAGAGGGCGACGACAAGGGAAACGGTTAGCAATTGATGGGTTAGTTAATGACCAGCTTAGACGTGGACTTGACATTGTAACGACCGCTAGGTGCGCAGCCTGGCCCTGCGCCGTTCGTCACACTAGATAACCCTTTTTGTAAAACGCGCCTGTCCTCCAAGACGACCCACTCTTGCAGTTGCAACGAATGTTCTTTTTTGGCGATAAAAGGCAACGCTGACGAATAAACCAAGACGACAACGTCAATAGCAACGGCAACGGTTTTTCTGTAACCACAAATAACATACATAAGCCAGACGTACACATTATGACGTCATAGCGACAATCACAAATTAATGAGTTTCAACAGTACACACAGGTTTCAAATTAAATCTACATCAATCGGTCATATTTTACATTAGATTATTTCCAAATTACTTGTAATAAGTCCAGTTACGGTTAGAATACACATTAACACAAGTTAAACACAAATCAAATAAGAACATAAAACATACCAACTGTTGGGTAACCAGGGCTTTACTAGCACGCGGCTAGAGGTTCCACAACTGACAATTCAGCATTTTTGCTATTGCTCTTAACATTTACAGTTTCACTATAAACAAAATAGTCACAAGAATTTAGGATAAATTCACTTAAATTGACTGCAAACCTAGCAACTAACGCAGCTCACAAAAACGTGGCGTTCAAAGCACATGCTCTGTCGCGGATGAATATTTCAATACGTCACGAATAAAGGAGAACTTAAATCAGCCAAGCGGAACAATTAATTCTCGCTGTAACATACCTCCCGACGATGTGCGAACCCATGAGAACATCTTTACAACACACAAACAGCGAGAAAGGAAAACGTAACGAACAAACACAACACTTTAAGCCTTCATAATCAGACACAACTCTGCGATCGGTCGTTTGAACGACCCAACGTGCGTTTTAACCAAAGCACTTCCCACAAACCCGGACTTATCCGGGTACGTTTCCACGATTCTTCCGGTGAGCCATTTTCCTCGTGGTGCCGAGTTGTCGACCAACAGGACCAGAGCACCAGCGTCGAGGTTCTCTTCGGGAAATTGCCATTTCTGACGCGTCTGTAGCGTCAGCAAGTACTCATTTGTCCATCGGACCCAAAACTGGTCGGCCAAGTACTGGACCTGGCGCCAGTGTCGTCGAACGTAGTTGTCTTCCTTCACAAATACTCCGGGTGGCGAGATATCATGTCGCCCAATCAAAAGCAGGTGGTTCGGTGTCAGAGGCTCTCTGTCGGCAGGATCAAGACTGATGGGAGTCAAGGGCCTCGAGTTTAGGATGAACTCGACCTCAACAAGCAGCGTACTCAGCGTCTCGTCAGAAGGCACTTGCTGTCCCAACAATACATTCAAAATCTTGCGCACCGAACGAATTAGACGTTCCCAGACGCCACCCATGTGACTGGCGGCAGGTGGGTTAAATGACCAGTCAACGCCCCACTGGCGAAGACGTTCTTCGATGGGAGTTTGATTCCATTTTTCAAGAGACTCGCGCAGTATGCGCTCAGCGCCGACGAAGTTCGTTCCATTATCACTGAAAATGCGCCTGGGCTTTCCGCGTCTTCCAATAAACCTTCGGAAAGCGTCAATAAACGAGTCAGTAGAAAGCGAGTGCGCTACTTCCAAATGCACAGCACGCACGGTCATACACGTGAAGATGCAACCGTATCGTTTGACTTCGCTTCTTCCTTGTTTTACGAGTATGGGTCCAAAGTAATCCACACCCACAGATGAAAACGGTGGCTCACCCGGAGTCGTGCGCTCAACAGGTAAGTCGGCCATCATTTGTTTCGAGACTGAAGCATTTCTTCTTCGACAAAACACACAGTTTCCAAGGATTCTTCTTACCGCTACACCACCTCGCACAATCCAATATCTCTGACGAACAATGGCCCAAGTGTGCGACATTCCGGAATGGCAAACATTAGCGTATGTCTCGCGAATAATCAAGGTAGTAATGTGATGTGCGTTTGGGAGAATCATCGGGTGCTTAATTTCAAAGGGAATCGGTGCTCTTTGCAGACGGCCACCCACTCGCAACACACCATTAATCAAAACAGGATTGAGTCTATGCAGAGCCTTTGATGGCAGCTTCTTAAGGACTTTATTCTTCCCGCCGCGATCTAAGTCTTCACACTTACACAAGGCGTCTATTTCGTCAGAAAACTGTCTTCCTTGAACATATTTGACAATCGCTAGCTCAGCCCTTTCAAGATCAGCGACAGTCAGTCTTTTGGATAGTTGTTGGTCCTTCTGAGAACGCAGATAATCAACAAACCGCTGGAGCCAAGCAACTGCCTTCTTTAATTTCTTCCATGAAGAAAAGCAACAAATTAAGTCGTCAAACAAACACTGCTCCTCTGCAGCATGCACAACCAACATTTTCTTCGGTTTCATGTTTGAATATTCCTCGGGAACATCTTTGGTGTTCACAGGATTCGTAGGCCAGTGACGTTCATCGCTGCCTAAAAACGAAGGTCCGGAGAACCAACGCTTGTTTTGGAGAAAAGCCTTTACAGTACACCCACGAGATGCGTCATCAGCTGGGTTCAGTGCAGTAGGAACATGCTTCCACTGCGACGCGTCGGATCCTTCCTCAATTTTCGCCAGTCGGTTGGCAAAAAAGGTACAAAAACGCTTATTTACGTTGTAAATGGATTGCAGAACTGCAGTTGAATCGGTCCAAAACACGGATCGTCCGATATCCAAGTCAAGTTCTTGCCTTAAAACTTGGTCCATCTTGACAGCAAGAGTAGCTGCGGTCAATTCCAATCTGGGAATGGACACCATCTTCAAAGGCGCTAGACGGGCCTTTCCAGTAACAAAAGAACAATGCACATTGCCTCGTTCATCCACTGTTCGCAAGTATGCGACTGTTCCGTATCCACAGGAAGACGCATCTGCAAAATGATGAAGCTCGTGCGTCTTGACTTCAAGTCCAGTGGTCTGAAAACACCTTTTAATCTTAATTTCTGATAGACCTGGAAACTCAGAAATCCATGCGTTCCATCTCTTTTCTATATCCGGTGGAACTTCCTGATCCCAGACATAATTTTCTTTGCAAAGCTCCTGCAAAAGCTTTCGCGCATGTAATACTACAGGCGCAACGAAACCTAATGGATCGAACAAGGAGCTGACCACGGAAAGTATTCCTCTCCTCGTTACAGGCTTCTTTTTGACCTTTACGTCAAATTCAAACACGTCACAGCGAAAATTCCACAACACTCCAAGCACACGTTCCATGTGCTTTACATCAACATTTAATACAATGGACTGTACAGATCTATCTTCGGTTGGGACTGACGACAACACACGCTCGCTGTTGCTCACCCATTTTCTGAGCCGAAATCCTCCGAGCTGCAACAATTCACGCAACTCGCCGGCCAATTTGATTGCATCGTCTTCGTTCCTTACGGACTTCAAACAATCGTCCACGTAGAAGTTTTGTTTCACTGTCGAAACCGCTTCAGAACTGAATCTCTCCTGGTTGTCTTCGGCAGTTTTCTGCAAACAGTACCCAGCACAGCAAGGAGATGAGGCTGCACCAAATATGTGTACCAGCATCTGGTAATCAACGGGTTCACGCGACAAATCGCCTTCAGGCCACCAAACGAATCTTAGTGCAGATGTATCGATCGGATCAACCTTTACCTGGTGAAACATCGCTTCTACATCGGCGACAAACGCAACCGGTTCCTGGCGAAATCGAACAAGCGTCCCAAAAAGACTGTTGAGTAAATCTGGACCTTGCAAAAGCTGGTCATTCAGCGAAATATTATGATATCTGGCGGCGCAGTCAAAGACGACCCTCACCTTTCCTGGTTTCTGCGGGTGTACAACCGGGTGATGCGGCAGGTACCACACAGCGCCATCTTCCGGCTTCTTGTCGTCGCCCTTTAAACGTCTGGCATATCCCTCGTTCAAGTACGTATCCAACGTTTGCTTGTACTTCTCATACAGCTGCGAATCAGTTTCCAATCGCCGTTTCAAGTATGACAAACGCTTCATTGCCATAGCACGGTTATTTGGCAAGTTTGGAGCACCTGGTCTCCATGGCAATCGCAGTTGGTAGTGTCCGTCATGACACTTCACTGAGCTTTCCATCTGCTTCAATGCGTATCTGTCTTCTTTCGACAGTGTCGTTCTGGGTGATAACGCGGTTTGGCCAAAGTCGCTTTCCCACATGCATTTTATCTGTTGGTGCAACGTTTCGTCCTGCGAGGTTAAAAAATTCACCCGTATCTGTGAACTTCATAGTAATGGCCGTGACAATGTATGTTAAAATACATGTACTGGAGGCCGTGACGTAACTAAAACTATTTTGCCTAATATTTTGATTTTCAAACTGCTAAAAACAGATTTCGCAAGACTGGAAAAAATATTACCAGTCTAGTAACCATATGCGCCAGGCGTTTATCCCATTATTGTGTGCAAACAATGCGAATAAAACAGGCACCACAATCGTCACAATACAGTTTATGACGTCATAAACAGATAGTTTCGTTTAGCTAAACTTATGCACAAGTTACAAATTATTAATCTGAGCATTTTAGGCGACTTTAAATGGTATATGTGTGATATAAACCTAATTCTTTACATCAGTTATTTTAAAACGTAAACAAGCAAGCAACTGGCGGCTGTTGGTAAAATACTATGCGGCCCGATAAGATTACAAACTTTTGAATGCGGCCCTTGCACTGAAAAGTTTGCCCACCCCTGGCGTAGACGCTTCGCGTACGGGTGCAGTCGAAGAAGTCTTCCATTCTGTCCAGTGCAGAAGGTTGTGTTGCTTTCCACGGCATCCGCCGATAGTGCAAGAACTTGGTAAACTACATGTTCTTGCTATATGACCCTTTAAAAAACGATTGTCACACAGCCGAACTTGACGCAGAAACTTTCTTCGCTCTACGAAGGTTTTCCGTTTGAACACGTCGCAATCGCCAAGATCGTGCGATTTACTGCACAAGGGACATCCCTGCTTCTGAGGACTTCTCGGTTCAGCCTTACGCTCGTTTCCTGGAGCAACCGATGTCGCATGAGTCGATGCTCTTGTCCTCGTCGTAGGAGATCTGTTGCGCCTTTTCTGCGTATCTCTGTCCTTCCGAGGACCCAACACTCGACCAAACATCGTGGTTCCAATGTACGCTTCTTTCTTAACGAATTCAACAAGGTGACAGAAACGAGGCTCTTCCCCATTCCTTTCGATTTTAGCTGCATGTCTTCTCCATTGACTTTGCAGTGCAAACGGCAACCGCTTTATTATATTCAGCATATTTTCAAAATTGTTGATGTCTGCAAAGTATCCAAGATGAGTCAGGGTCACCAGACACTCTTCTAATGCCTGTGCTAGCTCTATCAATCCGTCAGTATCATCGGATTTCAGATAAGGCCAGTGACTTAGCTTATCCACGTATGCACGTGCGATAATGATAGGACGTCCGTAACGCTCGAATAACAACTCTCGAGCCCTTCGGTAACCTTCCAGGGGGTGATGGCCAATGCAGAAGGCAATCATTGCATGTGCTTCTTTTCGACAGTATTGGATGAGATAATTAAGCTTCACACTGTCGCTGTCTACACGTCGACCAATATTTTCGTCAAAGCTTATCATGAAACGCGTGTACATTAGCGGATCACCATCAAAATACAATAGCTGTGGCCTGGGAAGCTCCATCCCTGCCTTCAAGACTGCAGCAACACGACACAGGTCACTCACCTCTGGCTCATGATTCAGCACTTCCGTTTTTGGTTTGGGTTCACAACGCGAGGAGGACGGAATGTCCGTTACCTGCGCTTCTGAACTGCTTCTGTTAATAATGCCGGAGTCTGGTGCTTGCTTCTCCTCTTTTACTACTTCGGGTTTGGTCTCAGGTGAGAAGAGGACTGATAAATCAACTTGCTTTTCTGGCTGAAATCCAGCAAAACATGACCCAGATGAAGACGTCTTTTCCCATAAATCAGCTTCCACTGTGGCAGCTTTTATCTTATGATCTGCTTCTAGAATTTTTAATTGATTTTCAGAGGATTTAAGTAAACTTTCTGCTTCCATTTTTTTCTGCAAAAGGCTATTTTCTGCTTCCATCTTTTTCTGCAGAAACTCCTTTTCTAGAAGTGCGACTTCTTTTTTCACACGCGCCTCAGTACGTCTGCAACTCGACCTCGAGCTAGCATATGAACCAGTCTTGCTTCTAGAACCAAAATCGCTGACAGACGGTTCCTTGCTTCAGTGTTCAGGCGGTTTTGATCGCCTTACTTCCTCTAACCATTCTTCTGTGCGCGCATCAAATTCTTGCTTGCCACTTCGCAAACTTGAGAGCGCAGCATTAATTTTCCTTCTATCCTTTTTCTTTTTTACGAAGTCCAGTCGTGTTGTATGTTTGCCAACACATTCGTCGTACAAAACATCGATGGATGAAGTCTTCTCTTTTAACTGTTGCACATTCGAGGAATCAATCATAATTTCCTCTGCATCTTGATATGCCAAGTTCAGTCGTTTTACTAAATTGTCAAGAGTGTGTTGAGATTCAACCATCTTGATAACTCCAAAGTCAGCAGTTGAAAACTTTTGTTTTCAATTCCGTAAGTTGAAAAACTTTATTTTTCAACAGTTTTTCCGTGAGTTGAAAAACTTTATTTTTCAACGATTTCCGTAGGTTGAACACTTTGTGTTCCATAGTTGAAAAACTTTAATGTAACGACCGCTAGAAGCGCAGCCTGGCCCTGCGCCGTTCGTCACACTAGATAACCCTTTTTGTAAAACGCGCCCGTCCTACAGCCTGTCCTCCAAGACGACCCACTCTTGCAGTTGCAACGAATGTTCTTTTTTGGCGATAAAAGGCAACGCTGACGAATAAACCAAGACGACAACGTCAATAGCAACGGCAACGGTTTTTCTGTAACCACAAATAACATACATAAGCCAGACGTACACATTATGACGTCATAGCGACAATCACAAATTAAGTTTCAACAGTACACACAGGTTTCAAATTAAATCTACATCAATCGGTCATATTTTACATTAGATTATTTCCAAATTACTTGTAATAAGTCCAGTTACGGTTAGAATACACATTAACACAAGTTAAACACAAATCAAATAAGAACATAAAACATACCAACTGTTGGGTAACCAGGGCTTTACTAGCACGCGGCTAGAGGTTCCACAACTGACAATTCAGCATTTTTGCTATTGCTCTTAACATTTACAGTTTCACTATCAACAAAATAGTCACAAGAATTTAGGATAAATTCACTTAAATTGACTGCAAACCTAGCAACTAACGCAGCTCACTAAAACGTGGCGTTCAAAGCACATGCTCTGTCGCGGATGAATATTTCAACACGTCACGAATAAAGGAGAACTTAAATCAGCCAAGCGGAACAATTAATTCTCGCTGTAACCATAGATAACTTAATTCACTAGATGCGCAACTCGTCTGCCGACTAAATTTTTTTTTAAATCTCTCGGGTGAATTACTACATAGAACAAGATGTAACTTATAATGTGTAGTTATGTTATGTTGATGTATTTTTTAAACATTTTTATTTTAACTAATCTAATTTAATTACCATGAACGCGAATATATTGGTTTTGCCTTCCTTCAGACGTTGCACGCTTGAATGAACAAGTACACATTTCGTGTGCATTGGTAAGAACATACATACACATATTTTGTCCTCTTGTCGATAGTTTTTTGAGCTGCGACGTTTAGTTTGATAAAAATGTTTTAGTTTTTGGAATTTTCTTAATAATATCATAAAAAAATGGCAATTAACCTTATTTATGTAGCAAGTTTGGACTTTGAATTCGCTGAATTGGACAATTTGCATTATGTGTACCACCTTGCTACATATATGGGTTGCCATTATGGTGTCTGCATTTCTGGCCCCGTAGTCAATAAATCCAACTAAGTGGCCTTAGGCCTTCCTAGAATGACAATTTTCTTGACTACATGAAAATAATAAATTTAAAAAAAAACATGAAAAAGTGCATAAATTGCTGCTGTTAACTAACTTTTCATCCACAGAGCATTGACTGCCGATTGGTTGATACCACATGCACCAGAGCCAATATTTTTAACAATCTACAGTGTTTTTTTAGGATTGTGTGATGATATGTCAGTTCAAAAAATTATGTGTAAAATTGCAACTTATACCTGTACTACTGTGAAGTACGTGATGGTGGCAATATAAGAACACCACTGGTTCTGAGATGATTATATGCTGCTGAAGCTCTAGCAAACAACTCAATTACCCAATGAACCACATCAGGGTGGTACCGTCTCCGATTAATGGTCTTTGAAGCATTTTTACATTGCATTTTCAAAAAATGAGGCTTGCCACTCATTAGTGAGTGTTTTTGACTTTCAACCAAATCCTGCAGATGGGAAATGACACATTACTGTTCCAAAATTAAATGAGAAACATTTGAATCTGCATACCAAGATATCCTAATGAATTCGGTCATCCACTGTTACCAATTCTTCTTCACTAGTTGCACTGGATTTCATTTGCTGCACTCTGTTGCGTTCCATTTTTTGCCATACTTTGCACACATTTTACACATTACCGGCTCTTTTTCTGTTACTGTGTTTGAATATTAGGTGATCTAGTTTTAAATGTGTTGCCATATCTACTGGCTACATTGCAGTGAGGTGAGCGAATTATGGTTGTGCCTGTCAGGGCGTTCCATGCTTGTATGACATGTTTGTTAATATTCTTGTTTTTTCCTGCTTACTCCCGTACAAAGTTTAAAGTTATCCAACTCCCCTGTAATGATGCAAAAAAAAAGCCTAATGGTAAAAACTATCTTGTTTTAAAAGCAGGTGTTATACTTAAAAATGCATTTAAAGTTGATTTCCTCAATGGAGTAATACCCAAGGATAGTGGTTTAACTCACCATCCATAAAATGGAGCCCATTCAACCTCAACATTGCTTGAGATGCAAAGTCTACCACAAAAATTATAACATACAGAAACCCAGATTAATTCATAATAAACATAACTGTACCTTATGTATGCTTTAACAATTTTATTTTTATATTGTTCTACCAAAAGGTATTTGCCTTTTCTATAAAATGACCACTTTTCTAAATGTTGTACAACTTGTTGTTTAAAATGAATTGTTAACTTAAGAAGTGTGTACTAACTTTCAGCTGAGGACCTAATTGTTAAAAAGCTTTCTCAACACTTTTAACGCTGTGGTGTTTAACTTATGAAAGAACCTTTCTGTCAAATGGTGCTTTTCTGCTTGTCTTGGCCACAACAAATGATTTTAGCTGTAATAAACATTTATATGTTCATGGGCAATGTTACCAATTTTGTCCTGTACTGCTGTTTAGGAATTTTTTTTGGTGGCAAAGCACCAATTTTTAACTTTTTTCTGCAACCGATAATCAGCAGATCGCTTTTTTCAAAGTGATCTTCACATATGAACGCTCTAAAATAATTACTGTTTAATTTTGACAACAGAAGTGGGTTAAAAGGAAATTAATATTACGTTTCTTTATGAAGCATGTATTATGTCGCCCTAAGTTGGGTCACGCAATGAGAGCACACATTTTTGTAAATTGCTGTAATGTTTCTTCATATCAGAGTTGCATTGAAATTCAGGATTGCAAATTTTAAACAAAGATTTTTTGCCATTTGCTGGCACGGTGTAGCTAACCTAGCTATTACACAGAAATACAACTAAATCACAAATACGAGAATTTAGTCTTGTCCATGGTATATTTAACATACAAAATCAATCAAACAAAAACGGTTAGTGATCCTTTTAAAACACACAATAAACTTCTAAAAACGAATAAAATACACGAGATACATGGCACTTACGTAACCTGCAAGTTTATTATCACTTCAATTCTAAAGTAAAAGCATATAGAGCCAATAAATGATAAGCTGCAGACAGTGCACACTGTTTCGACCTATAAGGTCTCATCAGTGCAGCTGGTGACGAGAGATCGGCCGCATTGGCTAGTGTAGCCATTCAACGGCACTCCAGTTTGTTGGGAGCACAGGGTACAACCCCATGCATCACCTAGTCTGTGCGATGCCACAACTGGACATACAGCAGTGCCGTTGAATGGCTACACTAGCCTGGAGTGCCGTTGAATGGCTACACTAGCCAATGCGGCCGATCTCTCGTCACCAGCTGCACTGATGAGACCCAATTCTAAAGTTATTTGACGTTTAATGCAATAAATTGCGTTTTTTTGCCAATATCTTCACTCTTCACCCATTGCCCGCCATTGTAAAGAAGCCAATGTGCACTGGTTCATTCAAGCGTGACCTGTCTGAGCGATTTCGCCGAGTTGCGCATCTAGTGGTAAGCACTTTTTTACAGTCAGTAGGGCATTAACAACCGTGAATGGAAAAATGCGTTTTATGACGTAACAATACAACTGTCACAACTTGGCGCCAGTGTGTGGGCTTTGCGTTGGTAAAGAAGAGGTAAGTTTTCAGTTAATATAATTAATCTTGGTTTCTGTATTATTCTTTTTATTGTATCACGCGAAATACAAATTATAAGCGTTAAGATAAACGTAACTACGTATATAACTTAGGTATGTTTCAGCATAACCAGACCAGCAGTCAACGCAGTTTGCAATTTTAGCGACTAAAAAATGCGAAGTGTACATCATTACATGTAGTTAACTGAAAATGCCTTTTTACTTTAGTGCTAAACGATGACACTTAACGGATGTTACAGTTTCGTCCACTACTATTCATCGAAAGACAGCCGGTACTTGGCCCTTGCTGAAAAATAACTGCAGGTGAATATGTAAAAAAATTGCTTTCTATAGAAAGCCCTCTATAGAGGGAGTCCAGAGACATAATAGGCCAGCAAGATGGACACTGACTAAAAGCACAAAGACATTTAGACAAAACATTGCAAATGAGTCAGGTAGAAATTTTTTTTATATTCATTGTAATAGACTCTTCAAATGCCAAAAATGCATTGAATGGCAATTGGCCGGCACTCCCACTGCTACAAGATAATCTTTAATGTACTGTTATGGAATATGGGAGGTGTAGTGTAACCACTACCTTCTATTAAAGTAACACAGCAATACATGGTTTTCAGTGAGGGTTTCAACTTCAAGTACAACTTGATAATGTTAATATGATGGCTTCCATTAAGTAGAAATTTTTGGTCATCTGCCTAAAATGAATACTAATTGATTTCACTCCTTTCAGTCATTTTTTTTGCTTTTTCTATCCCTTAGTTTGGCCATATATCTTTGTAATGTTCTGTCAAGTGATTTAAAATATTAATATCTTGTATATGTAATCATGGTGGTGTGCCATCAGTGGTTACCCCTGAAAACCTTATATTTTGTGAAGTTTTGAAACAATGTTTCAACCAGAAAAAAGTGTCATTCTCAGACGGCTTGGTCTTCATGGGTACTTATGTTCACAATTTCAGTAGCATTTCATTACGCATATGTCACTCTTTTAATATATATTTCCAGGTTACATGTGACACATGCTTTTGGGGGAACTATACAAACTGCAAGGGGGGCTCAACTGCAATTTTGTCACAATATATTGTGTCTTTGTCATGACTGCATTCAAGACAAGTGCTACATTTTGTGTGTTTACTTATATTTTCTTCACTTCAAATAAACTAAAATCAAGTGCAGATTATTTTATTCATACAACACATTTACATTTAGTTAAACAACTAAAAATTAGCTGCCCAAGCACTGCTCTTTGTCACAAGCATTTCTACTTGAAATATTTCAATGATACAACTTTGCGTGTTAAAGTGTTATGTCAAGGGGAAAACAGGTTAGTTTAAAAAAATAAAAAATAACTAGTTTCAATATCCCACAGAGCAACAAGTGGCTAAAAAAATCAATATCAAGGTATTAAAACATGTTTCCCTCCTGCGATTGGCGTTCCCTGGTCTTCAGGCTTTAAAACAAATATATTGTTCATTATATTAACAATCTGCAATACAAAAATAACCATCAAGTTATTATACTTATAGTGACAAGAAAAATTATGTATATTAATATTTTAAACTATCAGCAGGCTCCAATTTCCAGTTTTGTTGTAAACCTGTTCAAATAGTCAAGTTTTTTTGGAAAATACCATTACAAACAGTTAAATCTGATTATTTACACAAACAAGCTAGCAGCACAACTTGTAAATCTCTTTACCTTTTAACTCAACTGTCTTAACTTTTCAACTCACCTTGTAACGAAAGGTTTTTTTTAAATATGTCGCAGACAACCTTTGCGCAAATGTGGCACAATTATCGGATTTTAAACATTACGGGCCTTTTTTTTCTTCACTTTGCCTTAAGCCTTAAAGCTGTCTAAACTCCACATTCAAACCCGCGCCAAACTGACAACAATCCTCTTGTGACGTAACAATCACAGGCTGTGGTTACCGTTGTTAATGTCCTACTGACTGTAAAAAAGTGCTTACCGCATCTAGTGAATTAAGTTATCTATGCTGTAACAGACATAAATAGTGTTGGTTTCAATCAGTAATTTTCAACCTTTTTCATGTTGCGACCCATTTTAAAAACTTCCTTTTTTTACAATTAGCCTACCAGAAAAACTCTCACCGTAGGCACAAAGAGTAGGTAAGTCCGTTCGGTTTTCATGCACAAAAAGTATCTTGTTACAACACGCTTCACCTACTAGCCTAAAAGTATTTTGACGTTCGTTTGCCCACTAGGTGCTGTGGCACTTGCATTAAAATATCTTCACCACTGGTCTTCGGTATCGAAAACTGAGGCAAAATATTTCGATACCGAGAAATAAAACAAAGGTTTCTGTAAAGTAGCACACCAAAAGTGCTGTAAGCTTGTAATCACTGGCAAAAGCAAAAACTATGATTGGAAGAGTAAATTGTCAGTTTACTTTATAGCCTAGCCTACAATATAAATGCTTCCCAACCTTTCTATCGTCGCGTCCTAATTTTGAACCAGCATAGCAAGTGATACGCCACCCGGTGTTTTAAGTAGAGATGTACCGAATATTCGGTTTGCCGATTTTATTCGACCGAATCGGCCACTTTTGCAAAGAAACCAAATCTTTTACGAACACCTGTTTAAAGCGTTAAACGTGTTCTTACGCTTAGTAGGCTACCAACGAAAATCGCATCAACCATTATATTTTTTAACACAATGACGCTTCCCCACTGCAGACAAAAAATCAGTAATTCATTGTCGGGTTGGCAATCATGCTTGAGGCAATGTTAATTGTTAAACCCCACAGAACTAAAATAAGGACGAAATACAACCATTCTGCACTAACTGCCTGGTAGATAAACTTCTGTTTTCATGTCAAACGTGCAGGATACGACTTTGTACAAAGACGTCATAAATGATTCGGCCGAATTTATTCGGCAAAACCGCCGAATATTCAGTTTCGGACGAATCGAATTTTCGCCGATTTGGTAGCCTACATCACTAGTTTTAAGTAACAAACGTTTTACGCGAAATAAGCGATTTGTGTGCAAAAATCCGGAAAGTGATTGTAGAATCTTTTTTGTTTCACGCGACCTGTAAGCGTCGGATTCTGCACTGTCTGCTTTCAGTTTAAACTCGTCTTTTGTTTCACACCACACAGTTTTAGGGGCATTTAATTTGCCATAAACTTTCTAAAACAATCGAAATCAAATTTGTACACACAGTATAAATAACCAGGGGCGGCTCGTGCGAGGGGGCTGCGGAGCTGCAGCACCCCCAGTATTTTTACTTGACATTCCTATTCCTAGTTGTTATACAAAACAATCTTTACATATAGTTTTTATGTTTGATCAGTGTATACTAAGAATAACTTTTATGGCATTAATCGGCATTTTATTAAAATAAAATTAATAAAAATTTTGTATTATTTTAAAAAAAAAATTTGAAAAAATAATAATATGTTATCTATGGCGGAGCTGCAGCTCCAGTTTCGTGACGTTTCATGACGTTTTCAGTTGTGCGCATGCGCACTTGGAAAAGCTACATGCCGGGCGAAATAGGCGAGAGGGGGCTGTGGCTCGCGCAGCCCCTCGCGTGACGTAGCGCTAGTTGTGTTGTCTGCTTCGCATCAGTGAGCTCCAAAGCCAAACCCGTGTACTGTGTTTTTAAGTTCGACAGTAAGTGCAGTTAAAGAATTACTTTGCTATCATTAAATTTGTTGTTTGACTGTTAGTCGTGACTTTTTAAGATGACTGTAAGTGGGTTTCAGGTTTTACAGTTATCATTGAATTAAATAAGTGTATCTAATCTAACACCTTGAAAAAGAAAAAAAAGGTCATCTAACAACTTCAAAAGTCACAATTAACCTTTATAATAAATAACTGAATTTAAAAGAGTTATGAAAGTATGGGACAAAACATCTGCTACTCCAATGTCATGCAGGAATAAGCAACAACAAGAAATACTTAGTTTTAGTTCCTAATGCTACCAAACAATAATTAAATTTGTGACTGTGAAGTTAAATGCCTTACTGAAATTCAGGCAATATCAAATGCAGAACTAACAACTGCAAGCAACAGGAATTTTGAAATGAAGACAAAAAAGAGTGAAGACAATTTAAAGTGTGGATTTCTTAACACACCATATGGACAGTATTTGGCAAATACAAATACTATTTGCAACCAAGTGCAATCATGTGTATTGATATAATGGACATGTACTGTTTGTCTAAACAGTAGCTGCTAAATTGCTTCACAGGAAGTGTTGCTTAAGAATGATTATTCTACAGACAAGATAGTAGTGACACCAAGCACATCCTATTGTTGACAAAGAACAGCTAGCTACTCAAAATGTTTCTGTAGATCTGATGTTCATGATTACTTTGAAAATAATTAATCTAGAGATGATGTTTTGACAAGTTAAACTACTAGGATGAAAAATCCTTTTTTGCTGTTTCCATGATTCCTTCAAAGGCAAAACAGTTCTTTTCAACACTGACAAAGATGCCAGTTTTGCTGAGGAACACCAATATATCCAAAAGACTTGCAGTGCTAGTACTAAATAGAAAAACATTTTCTTAGTTATCATTTGGGATTAAGGAAGAAGCTATCAATTATCATGCCCTAACTATAACCTCATGATTCATTTTGGTTGGAAAAAGGAAGCACAAGATTTAATAGTATGGTTTAAATTTAAGTGGGAGTGTTGTAAATTTTAAAGCTTGAAGGCGGTTTGAACTTGAAGGAGGAATTACAAGCTATTTGTCAGCAAGCAGCAATTATTGCAGTTAAGAAACTAAAATACAATTAATAGTCTGTACGCAAAAATTCAAGAAAGATGTTTAAATGAACAAGTTCTGAAACCAATGTAATGTGGTTGTTAAATTTGTTAGTTATGATACCAATAAAAAGCTGTATGGCTAGTTTTTTTTGTGTGACAATAATCTGTGAAGTGTCATAGAATATGTTGAAAACGCTGACTGTGACTAAATTTACTCAAATGAAACATGAAAATTTTTGTTGTCGAACTGAAATTCCTGTTGTGTTTTACCGTATTTACAACCGCTTCGTTTCGAAGCTGTGCCACGTATGTTTTTGTTTTTCACATTATGACTGAACGTTATTGTGTTTAGCCCGTCGCTGTGCAAGTAAACAAAATACACAAATGATGCCGTCTGCTGTTTACACTCGTGTACATTATTGCGTCACAATAAAATTGCGTCACAATGGGTTATTGTGTTTAGCCCGTCGCTGTGCAAGTTATTGTGTTTAGCCCGTCGCTGTGCAAGTAAACAAAATACACAAATGATGCCGTCTGCTGTTTACACTCGTGTACATTATTGCGTCACAATAAAATTGCGTCACAATGGGCAGCACCCCCACAAATTTTAGGCACGAGCCGCCACTGTAAATAACAACGAGTTTGCAAAATTAACAACACTCACCAACTGGTTTTTGTACAGGTCCAAAAGCAATATTTCTATTTAACAAATTTGTACAAGTAGTTTAACTGCAGTAGGCTACACCAGGGGTCCGCAAGTAGTGGGTCGCGACCCAAATTTGGGTCGCGAGACCTTCTAGTATGGGTCGCGAAATCTTTTAAATTTCCCATGAATATAAGCATCGTATCTACAGTTTTAATGAATTTCGGCTTTTTTCAACCTTTTAATCATTATTGCATTGTTACATATGACTACGTAATTGTTAGAACAAATACCTTCGTTTACCTACGATTTTATGTGAAAATAGCAACTGACAACAGCATAATATCAGTCTTTATATTGATATTTAGTTGCTTTGTATTTTTCACAAACTTGATGTGTCGCGAGAATTTATAGCAATTTTGCAAAATGCTTGGATCGCGAGAATTTAGAGCAATTTTGTTTTAGATACCATCGCATCGTGAAAACAACAGCGCGGATAAAGCAAGCAGCAAGATAGAAGTGTTCATGTTTACTAAAATGCAATGCTTCCATGTAATGGCAACAATGAGGGCTGGTCTTTTATATTTAAAGCTACTTTTAAGGCTGTATGGCTAAAGAGACCTATAATCACCATCACTTACCATATTTTAAATGACATAAATATCTGAAATCAACATACTGCTTAAACTTCCAAAATGTTTACAGTAATCAGCAGTATAATCTTACACTGCAAAAAAATTAGTTAGCTATGAAGTCAAAAAATAAAAAAGGCTGAATTCAAGCCAAAAATGGTTTGGAATGGCCCATTTCAAAAATCTTTTTAAACATGGCTTATATCAATCCAGTATCGGCTTGTAATGAGCCATGTTTCTACTTTCACACTGAAAGTTTGTTAGCTGAAAATTAAAAATGGTTTCGGCATTTCCAGTCAAAAAATAAGGGAAAAATGAGTCAGTACAGTTAAAGGTTGGTCCTTATGGCTCAATAGTGAGCCATTATTTTTTGCAGTGTACTATCAATTCTGTAATGAGTTGACATCTTTTGTTGTTAACAACCTTTGGATTATACAAATACCCAGTTCAAATGCTGTGTTATTTTCTTGTCGCCATGCGGAGGCAGTCGTGCAAAGCATTGTTTCCAAGTTTGTTTCTGTTTTTGCTTTTTACATCGTTCATTACAGAAAAAGCACATTCACAAATGTAAGCGCTTCCAAACATTGAGTATAATTTTACGGCACTATCTTTGAGAATTGGAAACCTCTCGTTAGAAACATACTTCCAGAAGTTTTCTGGATTTTTCATTTTCTTTGAAAGTAAAAAAGGATCATTCTGAAGTTCACATAATTCCAGTTGCATCTCCTGTGGCTGTGTATTAATACTCACTTGCATGGGATTGTTGAAAAGGGCAAGTGGACTTTTTAACTTCTGAAAATCCGCAAATCTGCAGCGAAATTCATCGGACAGTGAAGTCATGTTATTTACAAATTGCGTGAAATCAGCGTCCGGATATTTTTCCTTGATCACACGGCAGAAAGTAAAATGGGTAAGATCGCTTTTTTGCAAGCCGTCCGTGAACAAAACTAACTTTGAACGAAAACCTTCCACATGTCCCATCAAATGTGAAATGCTTTGCTCTTTTCCCTGCAAACTCAAGTTTAACACGTTCAGGTAATTTGTCATGTCTGCTAAAAACGCTAAACCACTTAGAAACTTAGTGCTTCGCAACTGTGCTTGAAAAGTTTCCGTGCTGTCCGAAAGTTGTTCTTCGAAAAATGAAAGAATTTTTTTGCGTAGTTCAAAGAAGTGTTTAAGCACCTTACCTGCACTCAACCATCTAATGCTTGTATACAAAGGCAAGTCACTAAATTCAGCATCCAGTTCTTGTAAAAATGACATGAATTTTCGATGTCGTTGGGCTTTATATCCACCCCTTATTAAATTAACCATATTAATAACACTTTGCATGACATACAAAATATACTCATAAAGAGTGGCAGACGATCAGCGTCAGTGTAAAGTTTTATTTGCAACAGAAATATTAATTTCGCCTATAAAGGCATCGTCGGTTTCTGTCTAAAAAAGAAAAGAAACGATAAAAACACATAAAAGTTAAAACGTTAAAATACTAAAACAACTAACAGCTGCGAAACCAGACAATGGCGAAAAAACTATGGAGAACGACTGTACAGAGGCTGATTCTTGTAGTCTGTTATGACATCACACTTAACTTTGCATGACATTTATCATTTTTAGTACTTTGCCACAAAGAGCCTCCTGGTGAATTATGCAGTGCAGTGTTATGCAGTTTATTCCATTTTCCTTCAGCAATCCAACAAGACCAATTCTACTTCCCACCATTGCCTTTGAGCCATCCGTTACAACACACGAACATTTTTCAAATCCTCCTTACTCGGAAACAACTGAGCTTAAAGCCCCGTATATGTCTGAACCCTTTGTACCACCTACTAATGGCTGGATTTTAAGCAATTCTCCATAAACAGTAAAATTCTGGTCAACTAGTCGAGCAAAAATCATCTGTTACATCAGTGCTCTCATCCAAAGCAAGTGAAAAATAGCTACACTTGCTCATTAACATCTTTAGTTTACAAGAAACATGTTCACTTATATCAGCAGTTCTCCTTGCTATTGACTGATGGGATAAAGATACTGTTTTAAATTTTTCTGCTACTTTTTCTTCACCAAAGACCTCGGCCATCTTTATCGTACATTCTTTTATTAATTCCCCTTCACGAAATGACTTTCTTCCTTTCGCAAGAACGAGCGCAACTTCATAAGACGCAGCAAGGCTTATCCTTTGGCTTCCCACAAAATTAAACATAACATTGACTTGTTTCTCCTGTTAACTTTTAAGATTCTGCATGACATCCTTTCTTTCATTTCCTTGTATTTTTTAAATTTGTGTTCGTGAAGTGTCTCATAATGGCGCTTTATGTTGTATTCCTTTGCTGCTGAAACTGTCTTCTGGTACACTAAACAGAGTGGCTTTCCGTCGTTTTCGACGAAAAGATAATTTTCTTCCCACCTCTTCAAAAATGCTCTATCTGCCGCTTTTGTTTGCTTTCGGCTACTCATATTTATAGTCCGTACGCTAACTCTTGCAGAGAACAAGCGTTTAGTTTCTACTCTTTGCAGGAAAATGTCCTACTAATTTGTTGACGCAGAAACTCTTTATTGTACATAACAATGCCTTGTCATGCGTTACAATCGAGTTTTTACAGTTTATTTGTGTCGTTTGTTACCTACATTTTCGGAAAGTAAAAACAGAAATTAGCATTTTCATTAAAACATCCGATTCAACATCCGATCCGAGTTGCACAAGAAAATTATCTCTTATTGGCCCGCGGGCCCGCAGTTGGACCACGCTGGTATAATATATCACTTCTTTACCTCAGTAATTTTAAAATGCAAGCAAGCAGGCGGCCGTTGGTGAAATAAAGATCTGTGATGCGGCCGTCATAGCGAAAGGTTGTGCACGCCTGGGCTTTATCCATCAAGGGGTCGCGTAGAAATTTCTGTTTTAAAATGGGGTGGCAAAGCAAGAAAGTTTGAGTAGCCCTGCACTAACACATGTGAATTTTAGAATGACACGTTGACTACAAGGTAAACCCAGCGCATTACAACCGTTTATAACGTCACACACAACATTGTGTTGAAACTACAATCGCATAGTAAACGTTGTAAAACAGAGATATTAGTGATACTCGTGGACAATGTGTAAAAATATTTTCGATAAATGTCACTTTTGGGATACTGGGACGAAAATTTGACTTTGTGAAATAGGACGTCGAAGGAAACTGTGGCAAATTTTACTCTCAAAATCAGTCTATAGCAGTGGTTCTTAACCTTTTTATAACGGCCGAACCCTTACGATATTCTTCAGCCTTTGGTCGAACCCCAAATATACATCCTAGGTTTTTAACCCATTTTGTTTGGTGGATCATAATTAGTTTTTGTTCAAACGCAGTTACTGTTTGTCATTTTGTTAAATTCTGACATAATAATACAAGCAACTTGTTTCATGGTTGCTTAAATTCGGCAGTTTTCTTTTTTACCAAAATAAAGCATTGTATTTTTTTACCATCTGTACACAAACATAAAAAAGATGTATAACTTATTACAAGTAATAAGTTTTTGTTGCCAACAAAAATTCGTTGTTTTTCTGCTTACGAACAACGTTAACAATAATGCTCTTTGTTACGTCAAAAAAAGAAAATAAAACCTTTGTGCAGGAATGCACAACTATTTTGCTAGGACGGCCGCATCGCAGATTCTTATTTCACCAACGGCCGCCATTTACCTGCTTATTTTTTTAATACTTGGTTTATATCATGTATTTAGCATCTAATAGCGCCCAAAAAGACCAGATTAATTTCTAGCTCGGTGCACAGATTGAGCTGCACAGCGCGGAGATCAGTCTTGAGTGTTTATGATGTCATAATCTATATTGTCTATATTGCTTGTGGTAGCTGTTTTGTTCGCATTGTTTTCACACAATAGGCGTACAAAAAGTCTGAAGCATATGGATACTAGGCTGGTAGTACTCTTTTTAGTACCTTAAAAACTGTTTAGTGCAGTTTAAAACACCCCTGCCTAAGTTTAACCTTCTAGTGTTTTGATATTGAGCAAATACAAATTGCCGTTTTAACTATAGACCCTGAAGTTTGACAAAAACGAGTATTTGTATTGTACTCCAATAAGACCTTCGTCGAGCCCCTGATACGGCGTTGCCGAACCCCGGTTAAGAACCACTGGTCTATAGGTAAACGAGGAAAAACTGTTTCAATTCACGCAAAAAGCACTGAGTAGGCAATGACCTATGTTTGAATGACGTCAAAGAAAATGTAACTTGCTGTTTGACCCATTTTAAGCAGATAGCCATGCCGTTGAAAAAGACATGCTGTAGCGAAGCAACAATAATGTCACAGTCAGACTGTTTCGCTCGATCAGTGTGTAAAGTTAGAAACATGGGCGTTTGAGGCGCCATTAGATGCAATATAAGCTTATGTGATATAACCCAATTTCTTCACACCAGTAATTTTGAAACAAAAGCAAGCAGACAATTCGCGGCCGTTGGTAAAATAACGATCTGCGATGCGACCGTTGTGCACCACTTGTATGCAAATTGTGGCCGAATGTACAAAAATCTTCAGTGTATAACAATGCTCCTTTTACTTCATTTACAAGCAATGAACGAAAGCAATTGTTCGCGCACAATCTTTATGTTTTGATTTCGATTCTGCTGTAACGAATTCACTTACATTAATTTAAACGCGATAATCTTGGAAATTCTGGTTGAAAGCACGTTGTTAAAGAAAAAAGTTCTGAATAAAGGAGTAACCCAGCAGACACATGTATGTCATATAGACGTCGACTTGTGGTCACGACCAGTGGTCGCAAATTGGTACATTTTATTTAAATAGCTTTTTTCCTTAAGTTAAGCTTTAGTTAAAATTATTATTCAGCATTAAATAAGGTTGCACTTGTGGAGTATCGTGTATTGAAGTTATACATAAGCGCGTATAATATCGTACGAGTGACCGTGATTGCATGAACGTTTTATTTCGTCATCGTCACCTTTTCCGTTCTCGACCTCAATTGTCAGTTATCGCTGTTTAACACCTTAAGCACGATTGTACAGTTGCGTCATCATCACCTTTGCCACAATATATTCACATGTGTTGTAACTCTCACTCTTAATGTAAATATCTTTTAATCTCTCTTAACTCAATAAACTAAGTTTGAGGTTAAACGCCGTCTTTCTCATTGGACTAAGCTCAGACCAGCAGTAGCTCAGATAGGCAAGCGAAAGATACTTCTGTAGTAATAACAGTAGCCTACGACGTCAACCCGGCCAGCCCCTACATAAATTGACGAACTCGACGTGATTTTGACGGACCCAATACTCAATTACGGTGAGGAATTATTTTGTTGTTTACTATTTGCAATGATTTGTACTTAATTATGTCCTACATGCATAATCTTCTGCCTTTTGGTAAATCCAAAAAGACAAAACTTACTTCTACTACCATCATAAGAAGCACTGAGCTGCCCTCTTACAGTGGTACAGGACAATTACCCAAGGATTCTCGTCATCCTGGGCCGTTTCAAACAAACAATCGTCAAGACCAGGGGTCACCAAACTTTTTTCACTGCGGGCCGGATGAGTGCTAATTATGATTAGCGCGGGCCGCATGGTTTACATGCCCCAGCGCCGTCTTTCCAAACGTAGCCCGTGAGGCGATTTTTTAGGTGCGTCAAGTCAAGATATGGTCTTTCTACAATTCCATTCATGCGACTGTTAAACTGTATAATTAGTCTCATCTTACTAGCATTGCTTGTATATTACGCCACAAGTGACAAAAGAAGGCAATTGTTTGCTCACAATTAACACTTGTAGTCTTGTCTGTGATGTAACAAACTGGCTTGGAATCAATCCTGGGCGTTAAATCTTATGAAACTCGGTAATGTTAATTCTGAATATCCCCACAGAAAAACTTTTGTAAGGAGGAGATTAACTTTTAATGTTACAAAGTTATTAATACAATTTGGCAACCTAAAAAATGTGGTCGCGGGCCGCATGAAATGACCTCGCGGGCCGTAGTTTGGTGACCCCTGGTCAAGACGATTGTGACAGTGGGTATAGTTCACGGCGAACTGTTCACCCATCAGTCAACCGTCCGATATCAGGGTGGTTTACCCGGATTTGTCTGCCAATCAGCAAACCGGGGTCGCAACTGCCATGTTACCACCTAACAGAGGAATGCTGCTGGCTAAATTAAACATCCCTAAGTTCTGGGCCGAACGGTGTGCTGTATGGTTGCCACCGTCGAAACGAAGCTAACCAGATTTACAGCGATCAGGAAAAATTCGCTGCAATCATACCTAGATTGGGAGAGGATCAAATTGCGAAAATCGGTCATCTTATTTTGAACCGAACTTCCGATCGTCCCTATTCTCACTTAAAGCAGGATTTGCTTAAGTTTTATGAGACAAGTGAAACAATGCGCCTAAACCAGTTGTTAAGCGCTGGCGAACCTTACAATAAGAAACCCAGCGAACTGCTTAACGAAATGAAATTGCTGGTTATGGAGATTTAGGCCCATCTGCTGTGACCTTATTAAAAAAACTGTTTTTAGGTCGACTGCCAAAGGAGGTCAGACTTGTTCTATCGGCAAGTATACATCAGGATTTAGACAGTCTTGCAGAAATTGCCATCTCGGTAATGATGCTAAACTCTCCACATTTGTTTGTGCAGTCGCAAACTCCTGTTTCCACTTCTCGAGGAACTGCGAAACAGCCGCAACACACGATATCGAGGTTGATCGATCATCAACCACTGCACCTACTCCTCCGTCACCAACCATCAAAACCCGAACCGGTCGAGTTGTCAGGCGACCACTCAGATTCAGAGATTAAACATCATGATTTATTTCAGTTTAATCATATTTCTTTCCATCAGGACAACTACTCACAGCTCTACACACAAGTTCAAACTATGTCACGACACACTTTCCAAGTGGGAATATTTCATTCCCAAACCCATGCCTTGTAAGAAGAACTACAAACACCCTTTAAAAGACAAATGCACTGTAGACGTGTTTAACCCTTCCAAAGGAGAAATTAAACTAAATGTTGCCATGTGTCAGATATACACCACTTGCTACGAGTCGCATTACTATTTCTTCGGTGGAAAATTTCACACACAAAATACAATTGCCGCTTCCGCTCCTATACTCCTGGCACTTGTGAAGAATGGAAACGCACCTTACCTCCACCACCAACCGGCAGATTGTTGCAAAAAAGCGATATATTGTATTCTACTAACAACCAAATAAAAATAGAATACAAGTGGCCAACTAACAACGTGGGATTAGTAAACAACGCTATAGCCTACTGACCAAGTCGACCATTTATTATCATCAAATCAACAAAAAGCTTGGCAGCGCTTTGGGGATTATGTCAAACAGCAACGTCCACCAAGGTTTTTGCAGTGTGTTCGTACTTTCGTTTGGTCAGTTCCTAAAAACGTCGACTGTGTCATTACATATCCCATAGGCACCTACGTGATGTTTCAGCGTCACGGCGATTCCGTGAATCAACCTCGACGCCTCGAAATACCCGATCTTGATCTCAGCATTCACCACACTTTTGAATGTCCCAAGGAGGTTGCATCTTGTTGCAATGTCCCAAGGAGGTTGCATCTTGTTGCAATGTCCCAAGGAGGTTGCATCTTGTTGCAATGTCCCAAGGAGGTTGCATCCCCGGACGCTTTTTGTGCTGGGGATATTATCATTGCACCTAAAAACTGTACTATCAACACAATGAGGAATCGGCTGGACAAAATGCAACGTTCGCAGAAAGACGCGGTTCAAGGTCTAATCATGAACGAAGTCACTGATGCTTTGATAACCAGCATCACAAACATGACGAACGACGAGCACTGCGTAGAGTGCCAAATTCAGTCTCTACTATCAACGGTCTACTCTCTGCTGTCCCGTCAATATCCTGGCGAAATCATTAGCCAAGTACTTGGAGGACACCGAGCAGCAATCACAACATCCGACCTAATGACCGAGATCACCTGCAAAGAAATCAATGGAACAATTCTACACAGTCTTCGCCACGGTGAACTTTTCGCTACAAGGCCACTAATCGAATACATCGACTCAATCGGAACAAGAATAGTCGGCCAACTATACCGCGATGGCTTTGTTTATCAAAACGTCAAATTTCTTGAGACTTATCTACGGGGACGAATACTGTCATTCCGAATTGATGAATAATTCATTGTATTCGACAATTATACACTAACGCAGTGCTCTTCAACCGGTGTGCACGGTGCACCGGGTGCACCAAAATATGCATGAGGTGCACCAGTACGAAAAGGTGTACAAGGGTGCATCACAAACTTTTAATGCACCATTAATATTTGACTTTCAAGATATTAGAAAAAAGATAGGTTTCAACTTATGTATAACTCAAGTAAACTTTTTGAATGGTTTATGCCCGTGTCTAGTTTGATAGTGGCTGTGTTACATTCGGGTTATGTTAGGTTAGGGTATCGAGTGTTGGTGTTTCATAGAAAATTCGCGAACATATGCTTGGAGTTAATTGACAAGTTGATATGCATAACGATTTTTCATTTTGCTTTTTATCTCAGTTTACCTTTTAAGTAAACAGGGTTTGTCACAACAACTTTAAGGGTTCACCACACCAAAAAAGGTTGAAGAGCACTGCACTAACGCACGTGGACTCGAACGTCCACGAAATTCAGGGGCGGCTCGTGCTAGGGTGCTGCGGAGCTGCAGCACCCCCTAGATATTTTTACTTAATACACCTACCATAATATTACAAATAACCTTCATTATTTTAATTTTTGTATCCCTTAACAATATATAATAAGCATAATTTCCGCCCTATTCACCTTTTTTTTTCATTAAAAATTTTTTTTTTAATTCAATAATGTATATCTATGCTTGAACTGCAGCTCCAGTTTTCTGACGTTTTGCGGTTCTGCGCATGCGCACTTTGAAAAGCTACATGCTGGGCGAAATTGGAGCCAGGCTGCTGCGGCTCGCGCAGCTCCACCAATCACGTAGCGTGTGAACCGGGCAACCGGAAGTAGTTGTGTTGTCTGTTCCGCGTTTATTGTGTGCCAAAGCAAATCACTTGTACCATTAAGTTCGACAATGAGTACAGTAGGACAGGTATTCTTTTTTAATCATTTTTACAGTTATTGATTGAAAGGTTAATCATGGCTTTTCAAGATTCTCATTCGGTGACTGTAAGTGAGCTTCAGCAACTTAAGTTTTCGCAGTTATCAAGTTCTGAAAAGGTAAGTATAAAGAAAAAAGGGCGTCCAACGCCTGATATTCAACTTTGTCAGCCAGGAATGAGCCACAACAAGAAATATATACACAGTTTTAATTCTGAATGGTTTTAAAAGAAAAAATGGCTTTGTGGTTGTGAAGTTAAAAATGCACTGTCCTGTTTTCCATGTTTGCTGTTTGGAGGTGATGAAAAATGCTGGACAAAAGATGGTTTTACGAATGTAGCCAAAATAGGTGAGAAAGCAGAAAAAACATGAGAAGTCAAAGAAGCATGTGGACAATGATGTTTCACTTTCACGAACTGTAAGTATTAAGGAAAAACTTAGTGAGGCGTATAGACTTTCAATTATTGAACACAACAAAACAGTGAAAAAAAATCGTGAAATTTTGTCCAAAATAATAGACTGCATTTTGTTCTGTGGAAACTTTGAAACTCCCTTACGTGGACATGATGAAAAAGATGATGCTCTTAATCCAGGGGTATTTGAAGGATTAGTTAATTTTGCATCTAAGTTAGATCCAGAGTTAAAAAAACACTTAGAAACAAGTACAGTTTTCAAAGGGGTTTCTAAAACAATTCAAAATGAAATACTTGACTGCCAAATTTACCGTGATGAGATAAGGGCCGAAATTGGAAGAGCTTCTTTTGTCGCTGTTATGGCTGATGATACAACCGATGTTTCGGAAACTACACAAATGGTCCTTGTTCTGTGGTACCTTTTGGATGGAGAAATATACGAGCGCTTTTGGGTTTTTTTTACTCCAGAAAATCAAGCAGCTGATGGCATATCAAATCGTATTTTAGAACAATTGGACATAATCCTTCAAGGAAATGGACAAAAATTAATAGCTCAGACATATAATGGTGCAAATGTGATGAGAGGCAGAAAATCAGGAGTTCAGAAAAAAGTAAAAGCAGTGTATAGTAATGCACATTTTAATCACTGTTATGCACATCAACTCAATTTGATCATGAAAAATGCAGCAAGTATTAGTCGAAATGCAAGAATATTTTTTTCTAACGCTTTGGCTATTCATTTTTTTCTCAAGATCACCACAACGTGTTTCCATTTTAAAAAAACATATGGATGCCACAATTCCACGTCCATCTGCTACAAGGTGGAACTTCAATATTCGGACCATAATCAGAGTTTATGAAAACCTGTCACCTTTAAAAAAATGCCTCACTAAAATTCAGGCAACATCAAATGCAGATCAAACAATTGCAGGAGCAACAGGAATTTGCAACCAATTTTAACAGAAGTACAAACAACCGATAAATTATTCGAATCAAAAAATGTAGATAAAATGAAACTGTTGGATGACTTGCTGATGCTTCTTAAGTCAGTTTTCACTAAATTAGTCCTGCCCTCTTGCAGGGCTGATCCTCTTACTTGTACAATTGAAGATTATTTACATCCAAAACCTTATTTCGGATATCAATTTGAGTCAAAAATTGCTGAAATCAAATCTAAGAAGCTTTTGTCCCAAACTGAAGAGAGCAATATGAGGCAACGGTGCCAAAATTTTCTTATTATTTTATACAAGCAATTAAAACAGAGACTTCCAGAAAACTTGACTGTTTCAAAGAATGTGTCTTTGTTTTCAGTACATAATATTCTACAGCCAGTTAAAGATTTAGGAAAATACTGTAAAGTCATGGAATGCTTGGGTATACCCAACAACATCATTGGAACAGCTGAAAGTCAACTACAAAACATCAATCTGGTAAAGTGCACTAATAACACAGAAACAGAAAAGTTTTGGTCAGAAGTAACAGATTTCAAAAACGCCTCAGGAGAAAGTTCATTTTCAGAACTTTTGGAGTGTGCTAAGCAAGCTATGATACTACCACATTCAAATGCTGATGTGAAAAGAATTTTTAGTGCCATGAATTGTGTAAAATCTAGAAGGGTGGCTTAGCACATATTGCCCTTGCATATACACTATAACCTATTTTAAAACATAAATATATTTCCTATGCTTATTTTGTATTGGGTCCCATATTAGCCATCGTCTTTTATAACTTTAGTCGTTTCTGCAGGCAAAAACTCATGGGTCCCCACACATGCAAAGTTGAAAATAATGCAATTCAAGAGATAACCATGAGAAAGTCGGGTGTTGTAAGGTAAAACACAGTGACTGGCACTGGGCTTAAATAATAATACTATGTAGAATACAAACTATAAAATTAGATTCACTCCAGATATTGTTTGAAGTATGTCCTATTTAACGTTTTAAAAAACTGACCCATTTTAGGGGGCTAGTAGCGCAACTAATTGGGTTCGACACACAAACTAAAAAATATGTAAAAACCACAATGACTCAATCAATAGTACTGCAAAATTTCAGCCCAATCCGCCAATGTTTAAAATTTCGACAACTAGAGGTGTTTTGAGCAACAACCGTTACTGTTTCTGACGTCATAGGGCTGTTAACAAGCCCCTAACTGCCATGGCGCAAAAACGACCACCAAGCAACCCACCAACGAGCAACATACAACTGGTTGCCCTTGTAACACCATTGCTCCAAAGAAATCTTTCGTTTGTGGTGCCCAGTAACATACAAATACGTTTTACACTTTAGGGCAGGGGTGGCCAAACTTTTTTACCAGAGGGCCAAATTTGCAACTGTCTTGCCACTGGAGGGCCGGATTAAATTAGATTTACGTAAAATTTGTCGTAACTGGTTGCCATCTTTATTAAAATATATATTATTGTAGTAGAATAACAATAAATAACACCATCTTGTTTACACTTGTATTTAATAAAAGGTTTGTATGTAAATGAGATAAATGCAACTGTCCACAATTTTGAAGAAGCCTTTTAAAGTCTGGAGTAAAAAAAACCAGGCAAGGCGTTTGGCGGGCCGGATGAAACAGGACTGGGGGCCGTAGTTTGGCCACCACTGCTTTAGGGGCTTGTGGGGTAAATGTTAGGACTACAGGGTTGAACACAACAATCGACACCTATAAATGGCATACTATACAAGAAATCCAAATTTCAGCCAATTCTTACACAGTTTAAAAACTCACCCATTTTAGGGGGCTAGCGGAGTAAATACTGGGGTTATCAACAAAAACAAAGTGGGATGCACATCTACATGAATATATCTACCATCTGTGTAAATTTCAGCCAAATCCATCAAACATTTGATGGAAAAACGAGTCGGACAAACTTTGGGTAAACACACCCATTTTAGGGGGCGAGCGGGGTAAATACTGGGGTTATCAACAAAAACAAAGTGGGATGCATATCTACATAACTATATCTACCATCTGTGTAAATTTCAGCCAAAATCCATCAAACATTTGATGGAAAAACGAGTCGGACAAACTTTGGGGGAAAAATACCCATTTTAGGGGGCTAGCGGGGTAAATACTGGGGTTATCAACAAAAACAAAGTGGGATGCACATCTACATAACTATATCTACCATCTGTGTAAATTTCAGCCAAATCCATCAAACATTTAATGGAAAAACGAGTCGGACAAACTTTGGGAAGAAAAACAAACAAAACAATTCGAGTAAAATCAATATGTGTCCCCTTCAGGGAAGGGGACCCATAATAAACTTAGAAACAGCATGAAAAAAGATTTACTGAACGGAATACTGGTTATAAGATTTGGGTTAATTAGAAAAAGACAGTGCTACATGTCCTACAAGCTTCCAGATTCTGTTATAAAGGCCATAGGGACAGTAGAAACTTATAGAAATTCTACTCAGACAACCACCAAACCAACATCAATTGCAACAGAAAGTGAAGATGAGGAAGAAATAGGCTTTTTTGACATTTGATAAAAGGCAGTTGATTTTTAAAAACTTTAAATGTGTTATTGTTCAGCTAATATGTTATTAAATTAAATTTTTTTAGTTCTGTTGACTATTAAGTTATAATCGGAGGATAGTGATATTTTTGCGAGAATACAAAACAAGTTGGCAGGTTCTGACTTGATGATTATGTGAATGCAGTATTATTACGTAATACAAGGCAATAATTAGCATTTTGTGAAAACAATTAAGTCTTCGAAAATTAAAGATCCACCCCAGATGTAGTTACTAGTTTACATACTTTAACAAACAATGAAGCGAAGGAATGTGGTGCCCAGTTCTTTTGTTTTTTATTTGTTAAATTAGTCTATGGCCTAAAATGAGTTGGGAGCCATTCCCTTAGACGACCCAAGGCAAATTGTGCGGCATCGACGCGGCATAAAAAGTTCCGCGGCAGTGTTCAAAATTACACGGCTGCCATGAGCGGCGCGGTTAACACCACTACTGGTTACCCTTCGTCTATATAATGTCATTTTTAGTGTCACAACCAGATTTTGAGCACATTGTTCTGTCAGAGTCGATGTTTCTTAATCGGGACTAAATTTTAATCTGCTCCTTTACACTGAGCGTAGCGTAGCGAAGTTGGGCGAAGTTGAGCGAACCTTTCGCTACAATGGATTTCAATGGGACTGTTTACACTGAGCGCAGCCTTCGCCCGAATGACATCCTGTCAAGATATGGCAAAGAAAAATCCGGAAACTTTCTTTTTGCATCTTGGTGATTCAAACATTTTATTACTGTACAGTAATCAGATACATATGTACACGTAATATGACGTCACAATGTCAATTAATTCAAACTGTAGTGAAATATATATGATTTAAGTTATTTATTGACAAATAAACATTAAATGGTTTGTATTCCTTTGCCAAAATGTTTTTGTGTGTAAGAGTTTCCCCGAAGAAGTTGCACGTTCGCCCAACTTCGCTTCGCTACGCTACGTCCAGTGTAAACACCCTGTTCGCTCAACTTCGCCCAACTCACCCGATCCGTCTGGAAGTCCCCGATTAAGATCGGCTGTGTTACGCAGAATAATGCGTTTCTTATCGGGCGGGATTAGAATCTTTAGAACCTGTGTTATAACACAGCCCGATTGCGGACGGTTTTATCGGTAATGGCAGTGGAGCATTAAATTTGTTTTTTATTGGCAAATATTATTTTTGCTGTGATAATAATCGCAGGTAAATTGGGTTTTATATCAAAATGGCAGTTAATTGTTAAATAGCAAGACAAAAACAAATGCATTCTAAGCTGTGAAATGAATATGTTAAACACTAAAATGAGCCAAGAATCAATATTGAAGTACCTGATTGGCATCAAGGTTCTGGCAATGAAGCAATGCAAAGAGACCTTTCAGTGAGAAGAATTTCCAGTTCTTACCTTTATATGAAGCAAAGTGAGGACCAGCACACTGTCATATGAGGGACTTGTAGATTGGATTTGAATTGAAATGATTCACAGTAAGTGGCTGCCTTGTTACTGCCTTTCTAAACTCAACTCTTTCTGTATTTCTGGCTGATGTTATTTTGAATTTTAGCACAGTTAAAACCCCCAAAATTGAATATTAACTCTGTTTTATAACACTTGACTGCTTATTGGTGACTAAACTCAAGCCTCTTTTGTTTAACCCATAATTGTCAAGTCAAATGAGCATACACTTTATCTTTATTTTTTTATTGCAGTTCACCATCTGAAAAAATGCTTAAAGCTTGAAAAAATCAACAGGAACATTCCATATCAAAAAAATTGAAGAAAGTCTTTCATTGCGGAAGAATTTTGTCAACAAAAACAGCTCTCTCTTAAAGTGTCAGCAAAATCATTGATGTATACAACCTGTTACTTGCCTCACAGGAGAAAATTGTATGTCGAGATATGCACCACATACTTTAGTTTTACATGAATCAAATCGGAA